>NC_134312.1:88689259-88915166 GCF_964195595.1 Calonectris borealis | reverse complement strand
TCCTCTTCCATTGCTTGCAGAATATCTTCAGAAGCTCGAGGAAGTTCTCGTAATTGCCTTATTCTCTCTCGTTTCTTTCTCCTCAAATGAATCCAGGAGTTTTCAATGGCAGTCACAAACAGGCTAACTTCATCCTTTCCACAGGGAACACGCTTATGCTGAACCTATTGCAGAAAACAGCAGAATTTCATACTATCTGCTCACAGTTATGCTTTCAAGTAGGATGTTGTTTTAACATATAATACTTAATACTGTACCTTCAGATCAGTGAGAATCTTCTCTACCCAGGCTCTAACCACAGCAATAGCTTCTACAGCATCCCAGCCCATAGCTGCAGCTTTGATGGATAACTCTTTAACTGTAGAAGCCAAGACCATAAATGTAATTGGTTTTCGTGGTTTTTCTAATTTTCTTCTTTTAGAGGGAGGTGACTAGAAGAAGGAAGAAAAAAAAATTACACAGCCATGCAGTATCAGTGGGATAACTTTTGTACTCAGAAGATGTGGGGATTAAGAGTGTAATGTAAGCCACAAAACAGTCATTGACATGGCCTGTGTTTCACTTCACTCCAAAGAGTTTTAGACTAAAAACAGCTAACAGGATCATGCACTTTACACTAGCCTGAGGGACAGAGGGAGTTTATCTTCAGACGTTAGGCAAAAAGCTTTATTGGTTCCTTCAACTACTAGTTCTCTGTGAGCTGAGAAAGTGCAACTACTCTTGGGAATAGAGGTCAAGTGCTAATATCCACATTTTGATCCAAGTTCACTGAAGGTTTACTTGCATCTTCTATAAGGTTGGTTATTGTCTATACCTATCTTACAGTGTATGTACATCTGGATCCAAAAAAGCAACTGGCTCACATTACTTAAGGTAAACAAGCTCCAATTACATTCATGTAAGCAAGTCTGAGCTAGACATGTTCATATCTATTTGGTAACAGAATCTATACAGTAAATTAAAACCAAGTTCTCAGAGGGAAGCTTGAAGTTCAAATCTAGCCCCAAACTTAACATATTTTTAATACTACTAAATTCTATTTGAAGTATTGTTACAAGGAACCCTTACTTTCACTGAAACCCATAGGAAGTTCCTGCACAGGCTTTTTTTTTCCTCCCTAAACATAGGTCATTTATGAATCACATGTAACAACTGCTAACAGAAAACTGGCAGCCAGTTAAGAAATCCCACTGTCCATATAGCCCAGCGTATCCAATGTTCCAGTCGGAAGGAGAACAGTTTGTTTCACAGCAGTTACAGCTCATTAGGCCCTTCCTCAAATAAGAGCCACAGACAATCACAAGCAAACCAGAATTAAGCTACTTACAGGCACTTGTACATCATCATAGAAACTCCATGCCAGTGCCCATCTCATGGTGCGTCCTTGACAGAATTCAGTATGAGTAACTTTAGGAACCTATGCAAAGAAGCAATACAAAACTTTGTTTCATATTAATAAACAACATTGTTTTACTGCACACATTTTCAAATGTAAAAAAATTACAAAGTTAGCATTGAGTTATATTCTCATTACAGAAATGGAGATTCTTTCTGACACGGCTTCACTTGAAGCTGGTCAGTGCCAAGCCTGGTACCAGTGCCCAGGATTTCCCATCTCTGCTCTACCATGTGTTTGTACCCTTTCAGAGCTTCAAGTTCAGCAACACACGACACAACCCTTTTTGTGCAGTGATCCAGCACACCTGTAGCACACATCTGCACTCTGATTCTGCAAAAAGCACATCCTTTTTCCTTGTTCAGAATCTGCTCCTGTTCCACATTTGAATACTGAATCCATTGCTGCAGCAAACGAACACAGAACAAAGGCAACTAAATGCTGGGAAAACAAACCACTCACCTGTCTGCAGGTGGCAGAAACATGCCTAGAAACACTTCTCTATATTTGCCCGAAAAAATCAAGTCTGAACTTACACTGCCTTTAAATCTAAAACTCAGATGTTAGTGTTGTCTAGTCTTTTCACACATGGATGCTGTAAGGCATTTATGTATGGTATGGAGAATGTGCTAAACACTAGCAAGGATAAATACCAACCATCCTACATCACCCTGAGTTATCATCCAGAGCACAAGCCCCAGATCTGCACAGAAAGAGAAAGAAGGGGAAAAAAAAAAAATCTGCTACTTTTGAGAAATGCCTTCAAAAACAGAGAGGAAAAGGTGTCTCTACCCTACCCTAGAACTTTTCCCGCCTTTCGATTCCTAATTCTATCAAAATTTCCAATAAATACAGTAAAGGTCAAGGCAGTTTGAACAATGAGTGGACTTTCTGGAACATTTATGCTGCATCCTAACCTAAACCACAACACAGCATGTGCTTGGTTACAATGAACATATTCCTGGCTCTGATACAACAAAGATTACAAACCTGAACAAAATTATATTGGTAATTTCAAGAAAAATACAAAAGGAACCTTTTCTATGCAAGGTTTGCAAGGATTTCTCTCACCTTACTAAGAGTGAGGTGCAACAGTCCAAGGATAGGGAAGAAAGTCAGTTACTTGAAATTTTGTGCCTAGCTCAGCATCTGCTTTTGGCATTCCGTTTACGGATTCCCTATGGCCTGTAGTTCATCTTTCTGGGAATTGATTTCACCATCCATTCTCTTTCCTTCCACTCTCCACCACACACAAGGACAGATCTCACAATCACTTTCTTTGTATGGAAATTACAGAAGACTACGCTTCCTCCAGAAAGCCACAAAAACGTCCTTTGCACAGCCTTCTTGCATGAGAATAGTAGCACAAGGTTCAGTTTTACTTGGTGCCAGAATTGAACATAAACAAACCAATGCTGACACTTAAATAATGTTACAATTTCTTTTATCAACCAAATTGATAGATTTCATGTTAGCTAAGAGGAAAGAGAACTAGAATTTTTTTTTTTACAACAGTCCTGTTAAGGCTATTTTAAAGCAGAAACCTTGTATGTTCTAGAACGGACAAAGACATGCTTCTACATATGATAAAGACAAAAATCTGGAGATGATATGTGCTACTTAGCTATCAGCTTTGAATCTACAATAATTAAATCTCAACCACTTTGAGTGCCTTCCTAACAAGGAATCACAGCTTCTTCTTGTAAATAAAAACTCAGTAAAATAATTCAATAATAATTACCTACATGCATCGGAACATAGTATATATTGTATAGAACATATACAGGATATACACGGACTACATACAAACTCACCCCCTGGATTCGAAGTTCCTCTTTCAATGGTGCTAAACTGCATTTCTTCCCCAACATGCAACTGTACCATCTGCAAAGAACACATTAACAAAGCATTTTACAAATACAGATCAACTGAAAATGGCAACTATCAGAAAGAACTACTTGGATCAGAAACCTGCAAGAGTAATAGGAGATTTAAAAACAAAACAACAACAACTTCTTCACCAGCAAGTGCTCAAACCTCACCGCTCAAGCCACAGAAGGCAAAGGCAGGGATTGGGAGAAGATTGAGCCGCCCACTGTAGGAGAAGATCAGGTTCAAGACCATCTAAGGAACCTGAAGGTGCACAAGTCCATGGGACCTGATGAGATCCATCCGCAGTCCTGAAGGAACTGGCAGATGAAGTTGCTAAACCACTATCCATCGTATTTGAGAAGTCGTGGCAGTCTGGTGAAGTTCCCACTGACTGGAAAAGGGGAAACATAACCCCCATTTTTAAAAAGGGAAAAAAGGAAGACCCGGGGAACTACAGGCCAGTCAGTCTCACCTCTGTGCCTGGGAAGATCATGCAACAGAGCCTCCTGGAAGCTATGCTAAGGCACATGGAGGACAGGGAGGTGATTTGAGACAGCCAGCATGGTTTCACCAAGGGTGAGTCCTGCCTGACCAACCTACTGGCCTTCTATGGTGGACTGACTACATCAGTGGACATGGGAAGAGCTACAGATGTCGTCTGTCTGGGTCTCTGTAAGGCCTTTGACACGGTCCCCCACAACATCCTTCTCTCTAAACTGGAGAGAGATGGATTTGATGGGTGGACTGTCCAGCGGATGAGGAATTGGTTGGATGGTCGCATCCAGAGGGTAGTGGTCAACGGCTCAATGTCCAGATGGAGGTCGGTGACAAGCAGTGCCCCGCAGGGTCTGTATTGGGACCAGTACTGTTTAATATCTTCATCAGTGACATAGACAGTGGGATCGAGTGCACGCTCAGCAAGTTTGCAGACAACACCAAGCTGAGTGGGGCGGCTGACTTGCCTGAGGGATGGGATGCCATCAGAGGGACCTGGACAAGCTCAAGAAGTGGGCCTGTGTGAACCTCATAAGGTTCAACAAGGCCAAGTGCAAGGTCCTGCACCTGGGTCAGGGCAACCCCCAGTATCAATACAGGCTGGGGGATGAAGGGATTGAGAGCAGCCCTATCGAGAAGGACTTGGGGGTACTGGTGGATGAAAAGCTGGACATGAGCTGACAATGTGCGCTCGCAGCCCAGAAGGCCAACCGTATCAAGAAGCATGGCCAGCAGGTCAAGGGAGGCGATTCTGCCCCTCTGCTCTGCTCTGGTGAGACCCCACCTGGAGTACAGCATCCAGCTCTGGAGTCCTCAGCACAAGAAAGACATGGACCTGTTGGAGCAGGTCCAGAGGAGGGCCATGAAAATGATCGGGGGGTGGAACATCCCTCCTCTGAAGAAAGGCTGAGAGAGTTGGGGTTATTCAGCCTGGAGGAGAGAAGGCTTCAGGGAGACCTTATTGCAGCCTTTCAGTACTTAAAAGGGGCTTATAAGAAAGATAGCGGCAAACTTTTTAGCAGGGCCTGTTGCAACAGGACAAGGGGGAATGGTTTTAAACCAAAAGAGGGTAGATTTAGACTAGATACAAGGAAGACATTTTTTACAATGAGGGTGGTGAAACACTGGCACAGGTTGCCCAGAGAGGTGGTAGATGCCCCATCCCTGGAAACATTCAAGGTCAGGTTGGACGGGGCTCTGAGCAACCTGATCGAGTTGAAGATGTCCCTGTCCATGGCAGGGGGGTTGGACTAGATGACCTTTAAAGGTCCCTTCCAACCCAAACTATTCTATGATTCTATGAAAATCACACTCTTACACAGAGTGACTAGGACATAGTACAACATAAATCAGAACAGAAGGCCCAAAGACAGACTGGACAGGGGAATCTTTTTGAGTTTTTCAGAAATACATTAAGACTATTATTGAAACAGCACCTAAGCAACCAAGAATGTTGTTTCAAAGAGTGACTTCAGTTATGTGGAAGATGCTACCCCTTACAATAACCTGTTTCAATTTCTCCAGTTTCTTCGGAGAATGAATCAGAATAAAAAGGAATATTCCGCTATTGACAAGCATTTGTGCCTCAGAAGCAGACATTCTGACTACCACTTCTGCTCATTCATAACTCATTATCCAGGTTTCCATCACCTAATCCATATTTCATAAAGAAACAAAAGCGAAAAAAAGGAAAGACATTTATTTTCCCACTTCTGGTGAAGCTTATTCTTCCATCAGCTTCACATGTTCAATATCTCCAAACATTAAACCTCTGTTCTTCATCTAAATTACTATTCAAGCTCTACAACCCCCTCTTCCAGACTTTTTTGATGACTGGATCCAAAAAGCTTATTTGTAAATATAATGTATTGAAGTACGAAAATTAGAGTTCCCAGTTATCAAAGGACAGTTTCCTCTAGGGTATGCATCTAAACTGAAGGCAAGCACTTTAAATTGCTCACACATACAAATAAAATATATTGTAAACTAAAAAAAAAAAAAAGTATTATCAGTGGTGTTAAAGGACAATTATTTAAATTTACTTCCTGCATAATGCAATATACAGAATTTCACACAATACTTAAATGAAACCCCAAAATTTCTAACAAAACTAAACCACACATCTTTCCCAAAATTACAAAATACTGAACCTGCGACTGAAGTAGGGATGGGGGTAAATAAGTGAAGATCATCTCCTGACCCAAGGGAGTCTCTATGTACTAACAGTTCCTTACTCATGCCCCTTGGTAGAGTTGCCAAACCTTATCTCTAACAAAATAGGAAACAGTATTTTAAGTAAACTGTTCTTTCTGTAACAGATTCTCCAAGGTAGTTTGTTGAAAACCATGAACTGAACCATTCCTACCCCCCAAAAACACAGAGCTTATTTTTCCTTAATATGGTACACAGTTAGCATGTGGGTATGTTCTATGCCTTACGCTATCAATTTACCAGCTCAAGAGATACCCTTCTCTTTCCTAGAGGAGTGGTGTTGCCAAGAGGAGCAATACAGGAGTGATGCATTCCTCATAATTCCCCATCACCTTTTCAAGGCAAAGACTTCTTGCCTTGAAAGTAACATCAATCAGTTCTCTACTACATTTGCCACTCCCTTCGAGGTCATCAAACAGCAGCTTATCAAAAGCAAGTTTCCCCTGGATCTACACACACCATGTGGAACCGGAAACAATTTTGCTATTGCATTTCCAGAAGTCATCACAGATGCATCCCCTGCCCCACCTTACAGAACCAATTAAGTGCTCAACTGTATACATGTGCTTTCCAGATCACAGTATTTTATACAATACACCACATGCTCCTGTGAAAACTACACTGGTGGAATAAAACCACTACGTATCAGAAAGAAGATGTACAAAGGAAAAAAACATCCAGCTGCAAGTGGAAGAACATTTAAAATATATACATATACACTATCACTTCCTCTCTGACCTGCCAGACATGATGCTCAGAAGAAAGCTTCAGAACACCTCTGTCACTTCCTTACCTGCACCCTCGCTTAAGTCGTCTTCTTATATTCTATGTTAGTGATGAGTTTATCAGGGTCACATGGAAGGGGAATATAGACATCTGCTTAGATTTTTTTTTTTGCCTCCCCTCACCCATTGTATCACTGACTAAATTCAGAACAATGGTTTCAGTTTATATTTAGTTTTGAAAAATCACTACATTTTAGACACGAATAAGAGCATACACACCTAAAAGCCTGGCTACATCAAGTAACCTAAAATAACATTCTACTCACAAACTTTGACAGGAATACCAGTCATTTTACAGTGTCCTTGCTGGCACAAACAAGATTGCTAAAAAGTCTCAAAAGTTTAATTCTTCTGGCTTGTAGCCACTTCTGAACATAAAAACCTTTATTTTATCACTCTGCCATACTATCTATCCCCTTTTTATATTTTATAAGATTTGGCGGGTGACAGAGAAAGGAAGGACATTAAAAAAAAAAAACACCACGTTTCAGGGTTTGCAAAATTGCAAGCTCTGCAAACCTTCTCAACTTTTTTTCTTCAAAGCACTACAAGACAGAAGCACTTCTAACAGAGGCAAATGCAGTTTTGCTTTGTCTTGTTTCTCCAAAAACTGAATATATTCTTCATTTTTTCAGGCCCATTACTAGAAAACAAACATTCTAAAAAAAAATTTGGTATTAGAGAGATGAAGATGAGATTCTAATGTAATGTTCTGCCTAGAAAGGTCTAAAGCAAACAAAAACAAAACACTACTTGAACATATAAAAGGCAGGCTATATTTCCTTTGCTTAGGGCACTGATGAAGCTGTGGTAACACACACATAAAAACACACATAAAATTATATTTTAGAAGGATATTAAAAAAAACCCAAAGGAATCTTCCAGAAGAGCTAGAGAAATAATACACAGCACTGGAGGAGGGTAAGTCTGATAGTCAAAAAACTGAAGGTGTGCCATCTGTTTATCTTGTTCAAAAGAAGGTTTCACTATGGTTTTTATTGCAGCTTATGTTCCCCCAAGATAGCATTCAGTACAACAGTGCCCTTTAGTAGACAAAGCTTCAAGTTACCAAAATTCAGCCACAAAAAGACAGAAACTTTTAGGTAATGAACAGATAACGAGGCAATGCCATAAATCTTCCCATCCCAGATGCCCTTAAGAATCAACACTGACTGTCTTTAGCAAGTATGTGTGCTAATTTAGCAGCAAGCTACAAGTGTCACTGGTACAGGCTTTTTTTGCCATCTGCCTTTATATACTTCCAATGATGAGTTGTAATTGTTTGATGCTCAGGAACAACTAATTTTAATAAACTGAGACTAATTACTGATGTGTATGTATCATTAAACAAACCAAACAGATACCACTGGACCACAGCTACATTCCTGACTTATAATATCATTTTCACATGATTTCTGCCAAAGAAGCAGATAAAAGGTAGTTTTTTTTTTTAACTGGAACAAACTGCTTACCGTAACCTCTTTTTAAGTTGTAGACTATCATGAATAATTCTTTTGACAAATTCTAGTTCTCCCCCCTCAGCCATGATTTCTGTGATCCCTCCTGTATTTACAGAACTGGGAGGGGGACGCCGTGGATTTCGAGAATTTACTCCCTGGATAAAAAAAGAATATTTGAGATTAACTTTTAATGAAATCTTAGGCTGCTTTGTACACTGCTTCCTGCCTCAATCTTTAGTGGGTAGCAAGTTTCACCACCTCTAGTTATCGTCCCCCATCAGAACCATGGATAATAGACAAAGATACATTCAAAATAAACATAACTGAGTGAATTCCCTACAATCTCAAACCTAGGTAAGTTACTTGTCACACACCAATATCCTGCTAATATGAAATATGTGGTAAGACATGCTGTTTACATGCATCTACACAATTACAATCTATAGTGTTTAATTTCAACACTTAAATCTTTTTTCTTATCTTATCTTATAGAGTTAAGTTTCTGACTATATTTAGTAGGTATTGCAAGAACTGTTCTGAGCTGTATGATATTGCCTAAATCACTAAGGAAACGAAAAATAGACAGGCAAGATGCCAGAAACTAATTCTTCTGTATCGCTGTCATGCAACAGGCACTTGATTTTAGATTTACTAGCTGTCTGCTTTCCAAACTAATTCTCTAAGGCAGTAAGAAATTGTGAAAAAAAATTCTACAGGTCATCCTCCACTTTAGGAAGGGTAACAGTTAAGTTTTTCAAAACTCCTTTGGGGCGGGGGGTGGGGAGGGAGGAGACTTAAATGCTATTTCATAATGATTTGGGATTTTCCGCTCACCCTTCCCCAAGGGAAGAGGTTCAATTGTTGCTACCCTCCCACTCACTGAACACTGACGTACATGCAACATTTAGTTTGTTAACTTACCTTCGCTTCCAATTGGTTGGCAAAAAAGGGGGGGTTGCACATGCAGAAATCATAAACAATCTCAGATTCCTCTTTCAGTGCATCCATCAGAAGAGTCTTCTGTGGTACCTTAACCACTAATAGAAAACAGGAATTTGGTCAGTAAGGAACTTCGTATTTTATCTAGCATGTCATTTACGTTTCAGTGTTTCTTGAAACAATACATTGTATAAAAACTGTACTTTCTCAACATTACTTTCTACAAAAAAATGTAGCAAATACCAGCATGCAAATAAAGACTTCAGGTTAAGGATTAGTATATAAACAGCTCGTCTGTTTATACACAGTAATAGAATTACATGAGTCTGTTTGAAACAATAGGAACTGCTTGAGTTATGCTGAGTTCTCTGATGCAACTACAAATTCACTTTAAGCACTTCCAAAAATTAACACAAGTGTTAGTTAATCACCCCACAGGCTCCTCAGAGATAAAAAAAATCCTAGTCTAAACAATTTTTTTTAAGACATGGAATTCTAGAATGGTACTTAAGAAAATGTACTGTTTGGTCTTTCCAGACTGTAAAGCTAAGAAAGACTAAGATAAGGCATCTTCGCTCAAGTTACACAGCACCAAGATTAGCTTTAAATCTAATCTTATAATAAAACAGAATTAATGTGTTAGCAATACTATGCATACTGCAGAAGAACTGTAGTCTTATACAGTTTAGAAGAATCACAACTAAAGAGAAAGATTAGAGTTCCTTTCTGGACAAACCTTCTGCTTACTAGGGTCCAGCAACTTATTACCCATCACAAGGATGAAGCCAAACATCCCACATAGATCTCCACTCTCTTTCCCCAAAGGCTATATAATTCCCTTGGAAATCGTGGTCAAGTCCTGTCACACATCTTCTGAAGACCACAGGAATTCCAGCCCAAGGAGCAGGCATTTAAATATGGATGAAGTCCAGTTAAAGCATGTATAAAGATTATTACAAGCACGACTTCTTGCAGATACCAGTCCTGCAACTCACGGATAATGCACATAGAACGAAGATATTTAGAACAGAGGCAGAAGACATGCCTCCCTTCCTAACATTTACTACTACAGTTTATCATCATCCTAAGAATACAAAATTGTTAGGGTAGCAGGCAATTACCAAAGTTCAGGTTATATATAGCAAGAATAATACCTAGAAACACTCACTAACTTTAAAGCTGCAGTTCTGTAAGTCACAAGCATTTCAGAGTACAGAAATTTATAGTCAAGAGATGAACAAATTTTAAATTTTAAATTCTATGAGAATAGTTCATTTTAAAAATATATTAACACATTGTTCCCTGGTTTATAATCTTAAATTTCTAAATTAAACCTTTAGTCTTTCTCCTTATATTAAGTTATTCACATTTAAAATTGTTGACATTAAAGTGTGACACTTTCTTATCTCTGTAGATATCTGTTCCCCTGCTTCCCTTATAACATTAAAAAATGGTAAACTAATAAAATTAGTAATTACTAATTACAAATTACTAAATACAAATTACTAATTACAATTACACATCACAGTCAAAGCCAAAAGTTCTTCAGCCAGGCATTACATCAGTTGGACTGATGGTTTTCAGGTTACAGTCTTCCAAGAAATCACTACATGTCTCCAGAAGCTGCACAGCGCATGCTTTTGGCACTGAGGTGCAACATAGCAGTTGCTGTTGCACACAGAGGAGACATTTACTTATATAAATGCTTCGAAATACCCAGCCCACAGTTATCAGAGTATTTCACTGCCTGCCTTGTTAGCAATACCCTTTTCGATTTTATGGAAGAGGGAAAAGAAAAACAACCCAACCAACCAACCATGGAAATAGTTTTTACAGTAGAGAAAGCAATGGGGCTAAGATGAGCAAAACTCTGCAAAAAGATCATGTTAATCTGAGCAGTAACACATGGTCTATTGTACATACTTTCTAACATTAGTGTAAAGTTACTTAGAAGATGACAACAAAGAACTTGCTAAACGACATAGCACTGTTAAACCACATCTCACCTACATAGCTAGATGTTTAATTGCCAATATGTGATTTTATTTGGAAATAAGAAAGCAAGTAAAACAAACAGGAAGCAAACAATGTAATAATCATGTCGCAGAGCAATCCTAAATTACCTTGCAAGCAGTTTGAAGACTTCCAGAGTCCAAAATCTCTTAATCTACCATTACATACAAGGTACTGATTTTTTTTTTTTTTTTTTAAAATACCAGCAAATTCTGGCCATCATCCCATTCCAGTAAAATAGATGCACAACTCAGAACACCATCTAATTTTTTTTAGCATTTACAATCAATCCCCAGGTTTATCAGTTTCTGTTTTGCACATACAGGAGAGATTCCCTTTGGAAGAAGGCTATTACAAACAATATTTCACTTTCAGCAAAAAAACATTACTTTTTTTTCCTCTGGGAAGAAAGACACTATGATGCAATTAGTAAATCATCGCTGCATTATTGCTGTTTTTACTATCACCCAATTTTTTTTTTTCATTGAAGTTAGAAGAACAAAGGCTATATTCCAACATGATCTCCAAATGAAGCTATTTGGCAAAAATTTCAAGACAGACTCTTAGAACACAACAAAAATCATGATTCGTTTTTTTTTTTTTTAAATAACAGAGGTACAGAAAGATTTCTAATCTGACCCCAAAATGCCTTGCTAAACAAGTTACTAGCTACAGTACTATACTCAGCTCTAGCTAAACAATTCAGGCCCAGGAGTTAAAAAGTGGCAGGGTGGACCATTCCCAGGCAGCATCTGGCTATGGGTACCACCAGTGGTACTCCCCTGCCCGTGGCTCTGCCCACCAGCAATCAGCCATTTACTCCAGCTTATCAACTTCCTCACAACAGCTTCACATGAGGCATCTTCCCTTGCCAGAGGTTTTTCCAGCATAGTGAAACACCACCACACCACTAAAAATCCTATGATGGCAGTACTAACAGAAAAATGTCATTGTTCCTCACATCAAGTCCTGGATCTTCAAGATTGACACGGACGACAGACCAAGGCGACAACATTTTGGTAAAAAGGATGCTTTCAAATTCCAGCAGAACTAAAGTTTTTATTTCAGAGCTGAATAATGGACGTGCTTTTTAGTATACTGAGTTCCTACAGAAAATTTTCCAAGCTCATCCACAGACCATGTCTGGCACACTGCTACTACTACCACAGTCGTTGTTAGGAACTCATTCAGAAATGAGGACGAAGGGTTCTCCCTGCACAAGATACTTACATGCGGCAGTGTCATGCAAATTATCTGAGGGGAGCACTCCAGGTCTCCTAGCAGCAGAAACAGCACGAACTCTAAGAAATACCTCAGTAACAAAGAATACGGAGAGGAAAAAAGACCCCAGGGAGAAGTTTAACTTTCAGATTTTCATAAGGAAGAACAGTTCTCTACCCACACATCCTTAGTAAACATTCTGCTAAACAACTGAGCATGTATTTGGCAGGAATACGGATTCTGTTATGCCACTGAACATGGCAAAAATAGGTCACAACATTTGTATGCTACTAAATACCTTATTACATCATACCTTTTATGAGATCAGACAAGTTATTCTGTTCCACATTCTTCTTGGCATAATTGAAGCACATATCATCCACTTCTGTTGCAAGAAAATACCAGCCATTCAAAGTTGCTCCAAGTAATGGGTATATGCAAGATGCCCCTGTCCCTGCAGAAGTGAAAAGCCATGAGAAAGGCAAAACAAGTCTCTGGTGTTATATGCAGTGTGGCTGCTAACTATGTACTTTTTACAACAAAAAGAACTAATTTCAGGAAAATGTTGATTACTGATCATCTACTACTCTGAAGTTTTTTACTGAACTTTATCTTCTTAATTTGAAATACAGCATTGTCAAAGATGCACTTTTAATAAAATAATTTAATAATCTGGAATAAATTTTCTAGTAAATGATCAAGTTCTTTTTAAGCTTTTTTTTGTATATGACAGTGATTAATTTATATAGTGAAAGCCAAATATATTCTGGTTTTACTAAAAAAAAAAACCTATCACAAATATATTTCTTCTACATTTTTGTATTATCTACCGCAAATAATTTACTTTGATGCATACACCAACCACAAAAAAAAAATTACATTTCTGTTCCATCAGACTCTTTTTCTCTAATGTCCAAAACGATCAAAGAAATAGGAGTGCCAGTTAAGATATCTAAAAAGGCAGCCAGACAGATAAAAACTTGGTAACGAAGAGAAATATACGCTAGCACAAAATTATTCCTTCTCATAATTATGGCATAGCTAGGTGATCCAATTACCAGTGACAGTCAAATTTAGGACTGAAGTGAGTGGATACAAGAAAAGGGAAAAATATCTCACCACCACAAAACTTGAGTTCAAAGATATATCAAGAGTCTACTGTTATACTGACTTATTGAAACACAAATAACAATGTCTGTCAGTAAGCAAAAGCATGCAGTTATTTCCAGCACTCCCGTAACGTCCCTCTTGGATGACTTACTGCTTTCCCACAGTTGGAACACGAAAGCTCACTGCAAACTCTCAAACTGCAGATTTTTCAATATTTGGAGGACTTAAAAAGATCTGTCTCTTCTACTTAGCCACCTACCACGATGAAGTTCATAGAAATTGTTTTCAAAAATGCAACGTAATAGCAAATACGCAGAAGCTGGCTAACAAGTTTAGAAGTTATGAAAGGAAAGCAGCTGTGCACACACCACGTGATGATATAAACCTTGTATCCACCACAAATCCAGCTAAAAATGCAAGTCAGTATATTTCAGGAATTAAAAAAATTCCATTAAAAAAAAAAATCATGCTCACAAACACCAAGAAAATATTCATATAAAAACCGGCATGGTAACTGAGATTACCGAACGCAAACTTTGAGGAACTTAGTGACTTCGGCATTTTAATGTCAAGCTTAAAACTTAAGTTAAAAAGGAAATTCCAGCTTCTCTCAATTACATTATGAGTTTACTTCAGCACAAAACAATCTTCAAAAACAAGTCTTTGAAATCATAAAGGAAGATTCTATTGACAAAAATAAAAGAGGTGAACTGAATTCAAATGTACCATTGCAGGTACTTTTCAAAAAATTCATACAGAATCACTAAAAATTTGGAATCCAAATGCCAATTTTATTATCTGTATGTGAATATAGCTCCTTGCTCCTACAGAGATTGCCTTTTTTATTTCTAATGAAAACCAAATTATGTGCATTAGTGTGCATCTTATAAATCCACATCTCTACTGAATAACTGTTTATATTAATCTACTGCTTAATCCAGATATTATCCAGATACTGTCCAACAATCCAGATATTGAAACTGAACAGCTGCAATGCTCCTAGACATGTGCACTGGACAGTATCATCCATCTCTGGATGCTTAGTCCGGTTTAAAAAATATTTTGTTTTCAACATTATACAGGAAATCTTTGACCATCTAAAACCAAAAGGCAGCTTTGCTAGTATTTGCCTTGGTTTCTAATTAAGCCTCTTTTACACTTAGCTCATAAAAATATCTGAATTTAAATAAATGAATCGAAGTTTAAAAAAGAAATCATTCATCTGTCAAATACACCTGACACCATAGAAAAAAATTTATTAAAAGGAATGCTAGAAAATATTGCTATGCAATGCACAAACTCTCTCACGCAGACATCCAAAAGCAAAATTAATAGATTGCTAATATAACATAATTCACTAGTTAGAAGATTAGGAAGAAATTACATCTTTTTTTTTTTTAAATTCCTTTAGAATGACATTTTTGCCTGTGTTACTAGCAGCATAATTTTTGTATACCACACAAAGCTACGCTCAAGACACTTCAAGGCCACGAAAAGCCAAATAATTGCCTGCTATAGCCATTCTTGTGTTTGTGCAGAGAAATCCTCCCCACTAAGAAGCCAAATGAAATACCAGCAGAGTCAGATTGCCCGTTTCACCATGGCCAGCACAGTTCAGGATTTTTGTTTCTCAAACTGCACGTTTCTCAAAGGATACGTAACGAATTTTATCAGCTAGTTTCACTGACAGTAAATAACGACCTGAACGTTCTGCCTTTCCAAGTACCTATGTCAATGCCTCGCCTAAGGACTTGCTTGTCGGCATCCTGGTGACCAATGAGATCCTCCACCCAGTGGATGTAGTTCAGCCTCAAGGGAACGGTAGGAATAAGCCTTTCCACCGGGATGTCAATCGTAAGCCCAAAATCCTCCTTCAGTAGGGTACACGTCAGAGCTCTCACCGCCTCAGGGTCCTTGAAATTCAGGCTGAAAGGTACAAGCAGCAGTTGTGGGTGCCAGCGCCCTCTCGCTCGCCACATCCCGGGGGCGGACACACACGCACGGCGCTCGGGCGGCGGCGGGAGCCGCTGCACAGCCCCCGCCGCGGCCTGGCCTACCCTACCCCCCCCGCCCCCGCCCGCCGCTCCGCCAGCGGCCGCCGCGCGGGCCCTACCTCACCCTGCCGGTGAGGGTGGTCTGCACGTGCTGCTGGAACTCGGGGTACTTGGCGGCCAGGTAGGCGAAGTCGGGCGGTTTGTCCTTGTAGCGGTTGCGCGCGTGCATGGACTTGTTGAGGGCCATGGCGGGCGGTGAGGGAGGAACCGCCGGCAGCGCGGGGCGGATGAACGGCCGTCCCCGCCGCCGACCGACCTACCGGCGGAGCGCGCCGCCCGCCCAGTTTCCGGCGCGCACCGCGGTCCCCCCCCTTGGGGCGTACCAAGACGCAGCAGGCGGCGGGGGGGGGGGGGGGGGCCGGAGCCGCACACCGCCCCGCTCAGACCATCGCCCACCGCGGTGGCAGGGGAGCAGCGAGTCACCGCTGCTGCGATGGCACGGGCCGAATAGAGGGGCGACCAACGTATTTTATAATATAAACGTTTTATGTACGGGCATCATCGCTTCAGAGTTAGATACTCAATGAGGAATAAAGACAAATTGAAAATAAAATTATGTAAACAGCTCAAAGCTCCATTTTTCTGGCGGCCGCTCTGTCCAGGCTCAGCCTCTGCAGCGTGAGGAGCCTCCGCTTTCGTACTCGTACCTGCCCACGTCACCTTCGTTACCTCGAAGAGATCTTTAACGTGCTCTGAAACGCCTCAGAGTCATGGATTTCTGTGTAAGTGGTGCATGAAGTCACCCAGGGCCTGCGGCTTGTGGCTTACCTTGCATGGTGAGCTTCAAAATACCTGGATTTTAAATGATGGATTACACGGTTTCAAGGTGGGGGGAGGCGGGAAAAAAGGCAGCTTAGATATCATACCTGGAGAAGATTTCTGAGAATTTTCCCACTTTAAGCACAATTTCACATCTAAAGCACGTACTTCTAGTAGTTAGCATACTGCTGTGCTTGTTGAACAGAAATTATGAAAGACAAAGTGTATTACAAAAAGCTTTGTACTGTCTCCTCTGATTAAAAAAAAAAATCAGCCTCAATTAAAATAGTATGAAGGCAGAGCAAAACAAAGCCTCAAACTGGGAATCAAAACTGACTTCAGTTCTTGGCTTTGTCACCGACTGTTGTGAACTTGGACTCTTTCCACTTCCAAGTTTTCTCACTAGCAGAGTAGGAACGTTCCTCACTGCCTTAACACAGTACTTTGGTTCCTCAGACAAAAACATGCCTCTGTAAGATTAGTATTAAAGTATGATCTATTAGTATTCTTTTATTTATTTTCCTCTTTAAAAACCCAAATAACAAATCAAAATGACTCATTGTATGTTGTTTAAAACTTCACTTTAAATATGCTAGCATCCCCTTTGACACTTGAATAAATCTGAGGAGAACGAATTTAATTTCAGTCCCACTTCCTGCCCTCAGCTGGCTTCCTGTGACTTGAGGGCAGCCAAGCTTTACATACAAAAGTTCATAAAATTTGTTTTTTAAAAAAAAAATTTCATCAGACCATCAACCCACCCACTCTTGCAGACCACTCTTGCCACTTCTGGAAGTTACTCCGCTTTCTCTGCCCCCACCCACAGCCACAGAAGAGAAGTTGATATGGACAAAACCAGAACGGAGGCAGAGGTAAAAATATGAATTTTAATTCAGAGTATTTAGTGTATTTACAACAGAAAGTTTCTCTCTGGTCAAGGGACAAGAGACTAAAAAAAAATCCACATTACAAGTGTGTAGACAACCTGCACCTGATGCAGGCTAATTGATTTTTGCTACTTCTGCTTCACCCAGGGTAATACCTGTGAGAAAGTGATGGTGAGAGCCTGGAGATGGTACCGAATGTCTCTTACACCCAAGTAGCAATCAGAGAATTCAGTCCAGGGAGTAGTGTGAAGTTATTCAACAGTTGCTAAAAAATATACATATATATATATATGTACACATACACAGTCCCATTTGCAGTTAGATGAAATTCAGCGAATCATTCAGAGATAGATAAGCAGGTAGGCACAAGCCTACCAACCTGCGTGCAAGCACAGATTTGCAGAGGCGCTCACGCTACTAGGTACATAGGTACCTTCTCACCCAGACGCACACATTCCTTTCCCCACTGCACTTGGACAAACACACAGGCAGCTGTTTTGTTAATGCTATCTTACACGGTTTCTAGGTACAGAAAAAAAACTTGAGAAAAAAGCACCAACCCTCTAATCTGACTCACTGGCTCGGAATCCTTATTCCTCTTGAACCTGAGGGAAATGGGGGTGTGGAAAGGATAACGTGCTCCCATTTCTACAGAGCCACCACTTCTGAATCTCCGCAACTCTTTTGCCACAGCGACAACTAGTTAATACCGAAAGGGGGCAATCCTCTCCTGCTCTCAGAAATAGGCACGTCCTCCCACCACTTCCCTTGAGTCAGACCTAGCAATCAAAGGGCTGCAATGTGAGCCAGTTCAACTGTCTGATCTTGCAGAAAAACAGATCTGCAAAAAGTGAGCGAGTGCTTTACCATCTGAACAGCCAGCTTAACCAAGTTAACCTACAAGTTTACCTACCACATGGTGGGTGGAGCACCGTTTCAGCAACAACTTGTCTGTAGAGTAGCTGATCTATTAAGTCACTCCGAGCTCCTGTTTTCATCTTGGTCAGAGTCCACGCACCACTTCCTTTATGAGGTGCTTTCCCTCCTTGGGAAAGCAGTTGTTGCAGAGGCCTGTCTTGGTTTAAAGATGCTGAACTACGTGGTGATTGAGAAGCAAACCTCAGCCCTCCTCCAGCATCATCTGCTGCTGTCCCCAACAAACCCAGTTAAGGAGTGTTAGAAAGATAGGGAGGTATGCGAAAAGGAAGACAGGAAAGGAAGGGAGTTATGATCCTCTCTTAACAGCATTAGCAAAGGCAACTAAAGCAGAAATAGATTAAAGATGGCTGTGGAGGCTGCAAGGTTGTGGAGAGTTCTGATTTAGCAAAGCCTCTTGAATAGCTTCACTGCAGCCACTCAGCTCCATCTGGTTGAGTACATAGCTGATGTGCTCCACAGTTGCAGCATGGCCCATCTGCAGTTTCCACAGTCTAAGCATTTCATACTGGACATCTCGTAAACGCCGATGCTCTATCTCAATTCGCTCTAGATCATAGTCACTCAGACCCAGACGCCTCACAAACTCTTTCCACCGAGATGGCGGTACGTGATCCACCACAGTGTAGAGAATAGCAGGGTCTGTGAAAAGAGAAGAAATAAAGTGTGAGAACCAGGATTCTGCAGCCTCAAGGAGAATGTGAATAATCCAGCGCTGGATAGCGCCTTGGGATCATGCATTGCCCCCTCCTGTTCAGGCCTTCTACAGAGTAGTCACACAGACTCGTGTGATGTCCAGACTTGCCCTTATCCCTCAAAAAGCAATGGGAATGCTTCCATATGCTCTTGTGTAAGGTTACGAGCAGAGCTGAGCACACATGTTTAGGGCCTTGCTGCCACACATTCCTGCCAAAAAAATGCTCTGGGTCACCATCCCAGAGGCATTAAGACTGACAGCATGTCACCACATATGACAATCCATTTTGCCGGTAGGGAAAAGGGACAACAGAAAGGCCTCGCGTAAGTGTTTAGCATATACAGGCTCACAGGCTCTGGGCATGCTTCTGCCTTTGTACTGTGCCAGGCAGGAAGTATACACACAGGTCATGTACACCGGGTAAGGTCTGTCCAACATCCTCCTAGCCGCATCTGCATAATCAGGTTCTCGTTTGCCTGGGGAAGGAGAGAAGGATGGGGGAGTTTCACTTACTGTCTGGAAGCTGTGTCTTCCTGGCAGGTCTGACACAGTCTGGTAACTCATGTGAACTTTGCGGCAGAGGTGCAGGTGATGGCGTTGCATTCACTGACAATTCTGTTTCCTTCTGGGACTCGGGAAGAAGGATGGAAATTTCACTTCTTTTTACCTCAACCTGAAAGACACATTTTCTTAGTCCAGAATCACCTGCAGTAGCACAATACACCTGTCTCCTGCAAGGAACCGCTAGCTTTATATACCAAAATTTATCCAAGATAGGTAGGGAGCAGGTGCTGAGGTTTTAAATCTTCCTATATGCCTTGTTTGAGCAGAAGGCACCAACCATTTCTTTCCAGCAGAACCCAAGGAGTTTAACTCTTTTTTGGCACCAAAAAACGGTAGTCTGGAAAAAATGTTTCTTTACAAAATCAAGTAAGACTAGGACCCAAAATCACCACCATTCTTGAAGTTCCACATGCCACCTTTTCCATCAGCCTTCTCTGTAAGGCTGTGGAAACACTACCTCAAGTACTGCTTGGGCCCTCTTAATTACAGAACAACATTGGACCTGACAGAACACTGTGAAGCAGCACCAAGAGGCTTGTGGGGTCAAGATCTGAACTGAAGTAAAATTAGTTAAATCCCCCAAGCTTGGGGTATATAGGGAAAAAAAGGGATTAAGGACCAGCTATCTGAAAAAAATGCATCCAGGAAGAAAAGAGGAAAAAGCTAGCTGTTTGAAAAGCATCCTCTAGAAGAGGGGAAGTAAAATATTAATGGCTCCACCCTCTACAGGAAAAGACTTCCGAATTAAACAGCCCTATTACTCAGCTCATTTGAAAATACAAGGCCTGAAAACAGCCCATGGGGAAAAATATTACTCTGGATCCCAGGCTAACATTGTTGAAACTGCAAGGAAAGCTCATCATCTTGCTCACCTCGGATACTGGCTCCTTGGTTGTCTGCAGCAAAGAAACTTTAAAGAAAAAAAAGAAAAAAGAAAGCAGAGATTATTTTCACTTCCTCTCATCCCAGAGAAAACAGGAAAGCAGCTATTCACAATCCTGCCCTCAAAAAGATTTTATAGCAAAATGGACATGTCCCAGCAACGAGCTCACATGCACTTCCAGTCACAGCTACGGGCACGGATGCAGAGTTGCAAGAACTGCACCAATAAGCTTAGCTGTCGAGTTCGTGTGTTCCTCTGGCCTTGCAGCAAAGTAGAGTAACAGGATCCCACTTTTTCCCCTCACACATATGCGCATACACAAACACACAGAGAATTATGTCTTTCCCAATTAATATCACTGCATATGCTGCTGTACTCACCACAGGAGTAGAAAGACGATGCTATCCCATTTTCCTGGACCAGCTTCACTACTTTATTTACAATGTAGAGGACAGAGATAACTCCAAATATTGCAACGATGATGCCAAGGACAAGGTTCCCATCTGGACAAAAGGCCAAATGAGTGAGTGACTGAGAAAGGAAGAGGTAAGTGCTAGAGGAAGAACAGCAAACGAAGACGTGCAAATGGTAGGGAGAAAAAGAATAATGGTTTGAGAGAGTGGAGAAAATAATACTTTACAAAAGGCATTAACAGAACAAAAGCCCACACTGAAAAGATTCCACTGTCTCCCAGTTCCTCCAGTACTCACTCAGCCCAGACGAAGTCGGTGAGGTAGTCACTGGGCTATGACACTGCAAGCATTCTTCTCCAATGCAGCTGAAAGAGCAAATTAGAGAGATGAGCGTGCGTGAAATGAAACACCAGCCATTTGCGACAATCCTAAGTAACAGACAAGTCTAGATGAGCCTGCAAAGCAGAGCAATGCGGTGCGGCTAGTGACTTTGGGTTCTTAGTGGGATGATACCTTCATGGAGAAGACCCAGGGTGGCAGAGGGGAAGACCCAATTGCCCCAGAAAGGCAGAATGTTGTAAAGTTACGTCAAGATGGACAGAGCCTTGAGAAAAATTTCCTCCCCCTGTGGGGTTTGTGTCTGCTGTCTCTCCTACTCAATGGAGGGGCATACAAAGAATAAAAGCTCACCTGTTGCAAGGCTTGCAAACGTTACTAAGTGTCAGGAAGAATCGAGGCTTACACCTGCAAATCGTGTCTCTGTTCTTTGAACCTGTAGAGGAAAGAAGAAACCGTTGCCATAATCTGGACAGAGAAGAAAACAAAAAGAGAAAAATCCACTCCAAGATGGGAGGGAGCTTATCTCTCTTTGAGCCTGGAGAACTGCTACTGAAGAAAAGAAAGGATTCGGTCTATGTCTGAGGACAGAAGAGGGGGATAAAAATAATAAAAAATAAGGGTACCACTGTCCTGGTAGGTCAGGGACCTCTGTAGAGGCTTGGAAAGGGACTAAAATTACAGTGCATCTGAAATTGGTCTAATGGATAATGACAATTCCACTGCAAAAGCGGAGAATGTCACTCAAGTTCAAACATGACAAGAAGGGGAAATAATATTAGTCAGGCAAAGATGAGGGAGAAGTGGTCCCTGAGCAGCTGAGACTGGTGAGGAAGTCAGTTCAGGGCAGGGAGAAATCTCTTCAAGCCATGAGACACATATCCACTCTTGTGATCTACTATGCTGTGAGTGGAAGTGGTAAGAAATTAAAGAGCTATTGCTTCTGAGCAAGTTACAGTATATGGAGACTGAGTAAAACAGGTGTGGGGAGGAACAGACAAGAATAGTGATGGAAGAACATAAAGTTGCATGAGGGGAGGGAAAAAGGTACTAGAATAAGCAGCAGGCATTCCGTGGCAAGGAAGGGACAGGACTAAACCAGTTCTACATCAGCCAAGAGGGAAGGAAATTGCTCAAGGGCAGCGTACGATGATGACCCTTGAGGATAGGTGTAAGCATCGAAATTGCGACAGAGAAAGATTACCAAGCACCAGAGGGAACGCATTCACCAGTGAGACACAAACCTCACACTAGGCAAGGTAAGAGACGGGAAAGGGATCAGGAGAAGCAGAATTCGCAAAGAAGAGAGGATAGTTTTAGGACATCAAGGTAAGGAACATTTAAGGGACACAAACAGAATTAGACTACAGCACAAAGTGGAGGGCGGCAAGCAGTATTTGGTCAAGATCTCCGATTCCTGGCTGGAGATGAGGCAGCTTTAGACAGCTAACATGAGTACTTCTCCCAGACACCCGCACCATCCCCAGGTCATGCCCAATGCCACTGGGTACAGTTCAGCATTACCTGAGCAGCTCTTTAGTTTAAAACACTGCACAGTACACTGTGGTGGTTCAGCAACCGACTGAGAAGCAGTTCAGCTGGGCACTGGGACCAGCGGTATTTTCAGCCATTGTACTCAAAGTGCTTCCACAGCAATTGGAGAGGGAAATGCAATAAGCATCAGGAGAAATATCCACACAAAGACAAAAAAGGAAGGTAAGGGGGAAGTCTGCTCTAGAGCATAAAGACCTTGCTTCAGTACGTGCAAGGCAGATGTACCAAAATTAAGTAGAAAATATCTCCTCACAACAGCCAAAACCAAGAAATCATTCAAGGACAAAAGGAAGGTAGAAACTGTCATAGAAAACAAGGATTGATGCCAAGGCAGGCAAAAAATGGCAGTCTTTCTGGGGAAAAGGGGCAGGCAAAACCAAGAGTTGCTCCAAAACTACAATCACTTCAGAGCAAGGCGTTGCGATGTGTCAGAAAGTGAAAAGAGGGCTGCTAATGTATGTCCGTACTGGAGCCATATCCATGCCATACTCACAGTTGGCAATAATCCCATTGACACACGAGCTGCAGTTCCTACACTGGAAGAGATCGGACAGGCCAATCTGATATTGATTCTTCCGACAGCCGCATACGGTATCTTGCTTTGGGGTGCAGGGGGTCTCTACTATCTGCTGGAATTCTGAGAAAAGGAAAAGCGATTATTCCTACCTCTTCTCTCACTTTCAGCTGAGACCACCCTTATGATGAGAGGTATTGTTATCCCCTAATCTTCCCAGAGAAAGGCCAAAAAGGCCTGCAAACTGTGTCTCAGACTGTAGTAATTTGGTAACCCTTATTCCCACTGTCCCCAATCCCTTCCCATACACTGTCCTTCTGCCCATTCAATTGCTTACTTTTCCAAGCTTCCTCACTCACCTTGCCATCCCCTCCAGCCCCGCCACCTGCCACTACTACCCATTTTCCTCAGGTCGTGTAAATAACTCACCTGTACGGCAATGTGTACACTGGAAGCATTTAGACATGGTGTTATCCACAGCTGTGAATGTGCCATTAGCACAAGGAAGACAGACAGGTGCCTGGTCAGGCCGATCACAGTCTTTTGCCTTGTAGGTACCTGCAAGA
This sequence comes from Calonectris borealis, assembly GCF_964195595.1. Lineage (NCBI taxonomy): Eukaryota > Metazoa > Chordata > Aves > Procellariiformes > Procellariidae > Calonectris > Calonectris borealis. Next base: position 88,891,501 of record NC_134312.1, on the reverse strand, counting down.
AAATCACTTAACAGAGCTCTGACAGGAAGGCAAACACGTTGTCATAGGGAGGATGAGAGTCATTGATTCCTCAGAAAAACCCTGGAGTTGATGGCGTAAGGATTGAGTATGCTTCCTCTCACCAGTGTGAAGGACACTGACAGCCCAAAAGAAGAGAGACAAGGAATAAGAATGTATCTGGGTAGGGATAGGTACCAAGGAAAGGGAGCACTGATGTAGCTGTAGGACAGAAACAGTTTGAAAGTGCAGGACAGGGAAATGCCTCTAAGGTGAAGGTCACTATTACTGTACTTATTTTACGTACCTGCATGGCACCTCATGCAGCAGTGGGTCTCTCTGGGATGTAGGTATTGTCCTAGTGGGCACTGCACCTGCCTCTTTTCTCTCCTCAAGGGGTTAGAGGAGTCTCTTCCATCCAAAGCTACCCGATGGACCTGCAGTGTATATGGCACTGGAGCAATTTCTACAGATTCCTTCGTCAACACACAGACAAATGTTAAGATAACCTGTAAATACAGAGGGAGGGGGAGAGAGAGCGAAAGAAAAAGGGAGAGCAACAAGGTGAGAAAACATCATATCCCCTGGCAGACTGCACAGCTGACTTCAGCACTTACAATTAAATCTTTTTATAACAGTGAGTTCAATTGACTTGACCAATTCTGATACCAGGACCCTCCACTGACAAAAGTGTGGGGAGATTATGTATCAAAAAAACCTCAACAAACCCATGCCTGTCATCTGTGTTATTAATATGCCATACAATGGTCTCTATGACCAACTGGTTGTATATAAAGCAAATACTTTTCATGATGTGCAATTTACAGATGGAACGCCTTGAAAATGCTGCAGCTTGCAAGAAAGTTACTCAAGAGCAAAGGAATGGTTTCATTTAGGAAGGCAGTAAGACTGGCCATCTAGAAATAGTTTCAGAGAGAAGAATGCATCCAGTACTTGCAGTTCTACTGAATAAATAAACCAGATGGGAAGTTTGGAATAAGAAGGCAAAGGAGGATCTCACTGCATGCAAAGTACAGAAAAGCTTCCAAAACTCCTCCTGAGCACGCCAGCCCTAGAAACGTGGGAAAGTTAGGTTTTCCACTTCTCCCCATCAAACGCAGTTTAAAAGGAATAATGTACAACTGTTAACATTCAGTCTGAACAGTCTGCCACAAAAATGTGCACTTTTTTCTTTTTTAATTCCTTTAAGATTTACTTGCTATTTTTCATTTTGAAGATGACTGTTGTCAAGAATTTTCACACAACTATTAAGATTGGCATGACTGTAGTATGACTGTAAGAGAGTATGAGTGTGTATGAGCGTGTGTACACACACACCCCAGAAGGAACAGCAGAACAAAGGGTTAAAAGAACGGCCCTCTGCCGATAATGAAGAATGCCATTCCCTGGACATTGTTTTCAGGACACTATTCCCAGCAGTGAAATTGAGAAATGTGCTGTTTATGTCACGGCCGAAAGGTCTACACTCTGGTAACACCACAGCACAGATGACTCATCAGCAAAAGACCCTGCACCAGGAGGATGGTAATGAGATTGCAGCATATCACAAACACGATTCCTTTGCCTGTTGGCCCAACAGAAAAACAGACCCCAGGCATGTATTTCAAGCATGCATCCAGACAAGGAAAAAACATACAATAACAAAAAGGTTAAAAAAACCCAAACAAAACAAAACCGGGAAACAACTTGGCGCAAGATTTATGGAGCTGAAGTCAGCAAGTTTCTATGGCAAAAGCCCATCCCATACCAGCTGATGACTCCCAAAGGGTATGATCGACTTATCCAAAAACTAGTTTGTAGAGCCATGAGGAACCACAGCGGCGTGATGAAGACCTGATAGCCAGTGTCCCTTGTCATCTGCATTGCACACGAGTCATCCCGGCCACACCATCTGGACATACACATGTTGGTGCTTCCAAGCGTGTCACGGAGAGTGCGTGCCAACGTAGTCTATGCATCAGATCGTGTGAATGCATGAAAATCAACTCTTATTTGTTTGCAAAAAAAACCACTCCGCCCCATCCATACAATCTCACCCTGAGTTTTACTACACTAACTTCCCTACATTGTAATGTTTTCCCAGCTTCCTTTTTTGAAAGTGGTAAGATGCCTAGCTGTACAGGCACAACTTCAGAGTTCTGTTTCTTTTTGCTTTTTCAGCTAGAAGAGTTATAGCAAAGGCAAAGTAAACCAATAAGGGTAAACCACAACGCTGATACCAATTTTGTGGTTGCAAGCTTAGGAAGGAACACGCAAAATGAGGTGGCTATGACAGCTCCGTGCTGTCCTGTTTCTCTCTCAAAATTAAAGCCTTGGGGGTGAAAGATACATACATGAAAGCAACTTAAAACCTCAAGAAGGATAGGACTTTGCAACTCTGACAAAACAAAAACCTCATTTTTCAGAGAGCTCTGACATATTCAATAGACCAGATGCTAAAATGGTGAACAGGAAAAAGAGAACCACATATTTAAATAGCTATCGTTTCAGACTTAATTAGCTGACCACAGGATAAATGCGAGCACTCCAACAACAACTCAGTAAGAAATAAAACTTGTTTCAGCAGCTGATAGTCTTACAAGATTGATTGCTTGCAGGAAAACGGGTAAAAGATCATGCACGCAGACTGTCTGACAGCAACAATAGAAAATCCTGATTCTCTAGCCAATGATTAATCCCCTAATTTGGGAATATATACAGCTGGCCCATAAGTCAGACAAGTCAGCAACAGAAACAACAGAGGAAAGCATCAAAGATCAAGCCAAAAACACATAGAAAATTGGTCAGATACACCTTCAAAAACAAAAGAAAACAGGAAAGGTGTCTTCAATTTTTTAGGTTAAGTGAAAGCATGTCTATAAGTGTAATCAAACCAGAGTTAACACATTATTACTGATCAAAATCTGAGGAACAAAGAGTCACAGACCACAAGTTACTCACAAACCAATGACTCGGCCTTCCAGAAAAATCATTTACATGGCAGAAAAAAAAACAACCACCATCTTAAGCAGCTCCCCAAGCCATTCAGCAGTATACTGACTTATACCAATGACAGACTTCATAAAATTCAAGAAATACATGAAACTAGAATAGACTATTTCAGTTGGAAGGGACCTACAATGATCATCTAGTCCAACTGCCTGACCAATTCAGGGCTGAACAAAAGTTAAAGCATGTTATTAAGGGCATTGTCCAAATGCCTCTTAAATGATGATAGGCATGGGGCATCGACCCCCTCTCTAGGAAGCCTGTTCCAGTGTTTGACCACCCTCTCAGTAAAGAAATGCTTCCTAATGTCCAGTCTGAACCTCCCCTGGTGCAGCTTTGGACCATTCCCATGCGTCCTATCGCTGGATACCAGGGAGAAGAGCTCAGCTCCTCCCTCTCCCCTTCCCCTCCTCAGGAAGCTGTAGAGAGCAATGAGGTCGCCCCTCAGCCTCCTTTTCTCCAAACTAGCCAAGCCCAAAGTCCTTAGCCGCTCCTCATAGGACATGCCTTCCAGCCCTTTTACCAGCTTTGTTGCCCTCCTCTGGAGACATTCAAGGACCTTCACATCTTTCTTAAACTGTGGGGCCCAGAACTGCACACAGCACTCGAGGTGAGGCTGCACCAACGCTGAACACAGCGGGATAATCACCTCTGTTGTCCGGCTGGCTATGCCGTGTTTGATGCACCCAGGATGCGGTTTGCCCTCTTGGCTGCCGGGGCACACTGCTGACTCACACTGAGCCTGCTGCGGACCAGCACCCCCTGATCCCTTTCTGCAGGGCTGCTCTCCAGCCCTCCTCTCCCAATTTATACTTTTCCTGGCATTACTCCGTCCTAGGTGCAGAATCCGCCATTTGGACTTGTTAAATTTCATTCCATGAATCACTGACCAATGCTCCAATCTATCTAGATCCCTCTGCAAGACATCTTGTCGCTCAAGAGAGTCAACAGCACCTCCCAGTTTGGTATCGTCAGCAAACTTGCTAATGGTGCATTCAACTCTTGCATCCAGATCATTGATAAATACGTTGAACAGAACTGAATTGAACCCTGAGGAACACTGCTGGTGACTGGTCGCCAGCCAGATGTAGCCCCATTTACTAAGCACTGAAGCCTCAAATCATTGATAACAGCTCACCAAGGCAAAGTTTAGAGGTCTTTTACAACTGAAATAAGGTGATTTTCCATCATTAGATTTACAACATGCTCTGACTCCACTCACCAGGAGAAAGAACGAGTACCTACTAAGCAATGCTGCATAGAAAAGTGGACAGCATGTATTACCTAAGCTGAATGATAATTCAAACCACCAAACCACATCACACCGGTGATTCACATTTTTAGTGAGCGGGGACTGCCCAGGAAAAAAAACAAGTCAGCAGAAACTCTAGGTTTTACTTCTGAAACTGCTGCAGAAATAAACAAAATATGGCAGATGAAAACCAGAATGCTGCTTCCTTAAATCATTCCACCCCTCTGGGTGAGAGCCCCGCACATTCTCCTCACATGTGAGGCAACTGTAGTTCCTTCTCATGTCTCATGCCAGCACTTGCTGCCTGACAGCTACAGTGAAAAAACCACTGCACAAGCCCAAAAGCTCTTCTCCGCAAAGTTTTGGCAGCTGAGACAGGAGTTAGGAGCCCCTGCACCATCTTCAACCTCAAATATTCTTGAATTACTGCCACCACTACAATTCACACCCTTGCTGCTTCTCCTGCCTCACCAGACCATGCACAGAGAACTGCAAATGAGGTGACATCTCTGCAAGAGTAAGTCAAAGAAAGAAAGAAACGGCAAAGATAGAAGTGAAGAACGCAGGAAGATGCAAGAAAGAAGGGGGTGAGGGGTGGAAATAAGAAGGGACATTTGAGAGCACTGGTCTCAGGCCAATGAGAAAGAACGCACGGTATCTGAAACAGAAGGATAGCACAGGGAAGTGCAGCATATCGGGCTACCGTATTATCACCTGCCAATGTCCATAAGGTTAGCAAATACCGAATTACTCAGCACGGATGCCACAGCTCTGTATCATGCGCCCTGCCCTCCCGCTGCAGAGCTGCAGCCCTGCTGCTACCTGCAAGGCTCCTCGCCCTCAGGGAGAAGGGCGGAGGAAGCAGGTACAGTGACAGACAGGTATGATAGGAAAGAGAGGATGGTGAGGGTTGTGTTGGGAGCAAGATTCCCCTCTCCCAGAAAGCCAGTGGATGCCTAGAGGTGTCTGGAGTGGACCAAGACCAGTCACAGAAAGCAAACTGAGTGGGAAGGGGGGAACTAGACAGGTGGGAAGTGACTCCTGTCCACACACGCAGCGCCTTGAGACCCCACGCCTCTTCACATGAACTAACAGGAATGCAATACTTGCTGGAGCAGAACCTCGGGTGTTAGTAATTCAAACAATTCAAATAGTATTGCCCATCACTAGGCTAACGTTTAAAATAGTTCCAAATTAATAATTTCCAGAGTTTAGATCTCCTTAATACAAAAGCGTAAAGCTGAAAATTTCAGAATAAAACAATTTTATAAATTCAGATGTGCTGTTAAAATCCAGAGATTAGGAGGCTTACTCCTTTTTTTGTACACACCTAACATATTCACCATGTAATAAAGTGTTTCCCCACCAACAAATTACTCAACTGGTTCTCTCAAAAAAGACTTCCATTTTGCAAATTCCATTTTTAAACTAAAGAACTACCTGCAAATAACAGGCATTACAAGTCATCAGAATTTCTCAAATATTTCTTAATAGAAACTTCCATTTGCTTAAGAGTGCAACATGACACACACCAATGCACAAGTAATCTACATATCAGTCATCTGTAAGCCTTTTTAATGAGTCATAAGAAATTAGCCAACTTGGAAGTTCAGAAGAAGAGAGATCCTGCTCAGAGTAACGAGCTACCAAAGAAATCAGGGTGCAAGATTACCCTTATGTTCTTTGCCTGCTTCTGCCACTTCCAAAGCTCTTTGAGGTTTGCATTTTTTTAGTTTGCTATACAAAAATGCATGGGAAACCAGAACTTCTGCTTTACACATTGAGAAATGTATATCAAAGCAACATTTACAGGAAGCTTTTCTCATTACTCACTAAAACCTGGAAAGGTCAAATGAAGGATACATAAGAGCTATTATTATAAATAATCCTCCATTTTATAAAGATCAGATGGAGGAAATGCCGTATTTTAGGCCTTATATGTAAAACTATTATCAAGGAGACTGATAATAGGTTTCACGCAATGAAGAAAGGTCTTAGAAATCTTTATTTTAAAAAAGCAAAACAAAACTGTGATTCATCTATAAAGATAATGAACTTCATATTGCAAAATGTGTGTATATATACAGCATATAAAGTTAGAAGTTTTTATTCCATATTAGCAGAGATAAAGAAAAGAGTGAAAAAGTCAGTAGGTGATCACAATGTAAGAAAATAACTTTTTAATTCTTCCTTAGAGGACACAGTGGTGAACACTGGGTCAGAGTCCCGAGTCAGACACGCGACACCCCCGTAGTTCGCCCACCCGTGTTCAGGGCTGACTTCGACAGCGCAGCTGCACAGCCTCGCATCCGAGCACCATCGGAGCAAGAGCTGCGGGAAGCCTCAGCGGGGGCCTCCCCTTTCAATCCCGAGCTGATTTTCAGCTGGGCACGAGCCCTTGGCCCCTGCCCGTGCTGTGCCGCAGCCGTCCTCACGCCCCTTCTCAGTGACTCACTGGGTGAATTTTTTTAAGAGTTGGGCAATTGTCACATGCTGAGTCCTATTCATTGGACTTGATATACTCCTGTTTGTTTTAATAGAGAAACGTAGCGACGTTGCTTTGAGATGTGCTTTCTACTGTCAGGTTCCCAAGACCGTAACAGAAAGATCTGTGTTACCAAGGATTCGAAGGAAGCCCTCGGTTATCCAGGGATGAGGACAAGATTATGGAAGAGAACACAAGACATCTGCCCCAAATAAAAACAAAGCCTCTTTGTGATGACTAAAGAAAACGGATAAGAAGGAGCTAAATGACAAAATTAGTTTTACCCCAAATAATACTACTGATGCAGATAATGGATTACTTAATAAAAAGTAAGGGAAAGGCATCCAAACTGACAATACCTATTACTTGTGAGAACTTAAATTACCACGTAATTGAAATTGGCACAGACCCAGATATCAACATATTCCATTTGGATAGAAGTGAACGGTCATCAAAAATAGAAATTAAAATTAGATTAATAAGCAGATAAAAAGCGCAACAAACCTCCTTGGACAAAGCAATCAGAAATGCAATCAAATGCTATGAATTATTAGGAAAAGATTTGAGGAAAAAAAGGAAAGTGTTGTTATGCCAATGTATAAATCCATATGGTTTGAATCCAGACTGTAGTTCTGGTCCCCAATCCTGAGAACATACATTAACCCAGATATGATACAGAGAAAGGTAACAAGGATGACCAGTGGTACAGAATGGCTGCCGTAAGGGGAATGATTAAAAATACCGGTCTGTAAAAGAGACAACCGAGCAGAGGATACGACAGCAGACTCTAAAGTCATGAATGCCATGGAGAAGGTAAACTGGGATGGCTGTTCTCCATCTCTTCCAAAGCAAGACCTAATAGGCATCACATAAAACAAGCAGGAGACAGGTTCAAAACAAATACAGGGAGGTACTTTTTTAGCCAACACATAGCTGAGGTGTGGGACTCCCTGCCAGAGTGCTGGCGGTGCCAGAAACATGGCTGGTTCCAAAAGCAATCATCACATCCATCAGCAGAAGAAAAAACACACTCAGGGATCCAAAACTTGAAGACACCATTTTGACTTGGGAATTCCTACAGTCACAGATCACTGGAAGCCAGGAAAGTATTTTTATTTTTCATTGTTGTATGCTTGCCCTGCTCCAAAACCCTTGGTAGACTGTTGGCCACTAACAGGATAGTAGGCCCAACACTTCTCTCTTACTTGGTGGCTTGGTTTTCAATTTTTATATAACGTAACTTCTGACTTCAAAATTGCAATTCCTCCCTTTACCTTCAAAAGGAATCAATGCCAGAAGCACCTTTGTGGCTATTTTGTCTTTTTTCTTCATAAAACTGAACTGCCTTTAGTAAATGCCATTATATTTTTTTTTTTTAAATAAGACAGAGAACACAGCGGCCTCAGCAAAGACAGCTGCCATTTTTTCCACTGTGAAAGTTAGGAGCGCATGGGGAAAACACAGAGGACCTGGAAATGAGGTTAAGGACACGTAAAAAGAGAAAATGCATGGAAACAAGCTACAGGAAATTTTGAAGAATCAGAGGAAACATAAAAGAATCAGAAATCTAGAAGGGGAGCATCAAGGGAGTAAGAAAGGCCATGAGGGCAAACGCAGGATGACATGGAAAGTAAATGGAAGATGAGAGGCCATGCAACAGAGTGAGAATTGTAACACTGAAAAAAAAAATTATTTTATGGAAAAGATAAATGTTATCCGTAATGAGTGAGTGTGGTGTTACTGAGAACTTGAAAAGACATGTAAAGAGGAGGGGAAAAATGTCCTCAAAAAGAAAAAGAAATCCCACTGAAGGACACTGTTCTTCCAGCATATTATTTAACTGAAGGCAATATAATGAATTTGGGGAATCCAATGGTTTTTTGTGCATTTTATTGCCAATAATATGAATAATATCACATATAGTATCTGAATTACAGCAAAATATGTATACCACTATACTTAAGTCAGAAATATGCTTTTCCAAGTTTGCTAACTGCTTTGAAATCTATATGCAAGTCATCTCAACAGTTGATGTGTCCTACGATGGTAAGTGATCCACAGTTAGTCAAGGTGTAGAGTGCTCCCATTCCACAGTTTTAATTGTATGGTCTTGCCAGTGCTTGCCAGTTGGAAACTATTACCTGGTTTCCAAAAGCTTCCAAGCACAAAAAATACAACTCTGGAAAAAGGTAACTTTGAGTAGGGCAGTCACAACCTTTTGACAGCAAATTAACAACTAACCCAACATTACAAGTCCAGCGCAGTCAAGTACAAGTGTTTGTCACTAGGATGCTCAGGTATTTAAGTATAAACGGTTTTTATAGAATTTATAGCCATGTCATGATGCTAAGTGACATCACTCCCACTGTCAGAGCTGCTGATACTGGACAGTCATTCACCTCTAGCAGTCATAAAACTCTCAAATTTCTTTCACAAGTAACTTTTTCACCTGCAAAATTACAATGAACAGCTTAAAAATCTGTTTAAAAAACCTGAGATACCCGAGAAGGCTAAAGAAGATTCACCAGCAAAGGTAAACTTGCTAGAAACAAATCCCATGGTTTGGGGCGTAGCTACAGCCCACTAACCTTTGTTTAAATGCCCGCAGAGTAGCGATAAAGCTTTCCTTGCTTTAATAACAGCAACGCGCCCATCCCGTCCCCGGCGGTACAACCGCAGGCACCTGCGGCCGACCGCACAGCAAAGCGGAGCCGGGCGAGCCAGAAGCGGCTCGTCCTCCTCGCCGGCAGCCGGCCCCGACCCCCGCACACCGGCGGCGGGAGCGGAGCCCAGCCCGGGCGGCTCCGTGCCCCCGGCAAAGGCCTCGACGCCGGCATAGCCCCGTGCCTCCCGGCGCCGCGGGCTCCAGGAAATCCTCCGCCATTCCTGTAAATCCAGCCGCCTTTTCACTGACTCAGGGATAAATCCCGGAAACGGCGGCGTCGAACGCAGCGCCCAGCGGGGAGGGAAGGAGGGAGCACCGCCGGCCTCGCCTCGCCTCGCCTCCCCTCACCTCAGCGGCCCCGCAGCGCCGCTGCCCGGTTACACCGCAGGCAGCCAGGTGATGGCGGGCCAGGCGCGGCGCGGCTCGGCTTCCCGACCGCCTCTCGCCGCTCCTCTCGGTCCGCCACCAGCCTCCACCACGACCGCCCACCTCGCCCCTCCGCGGGAGAAAATGGCTTCCCGGGCGCTGCCCCCTCCGCTCCCCGCCCCGGCACGGGGCTGCCATGAGGGAAGCCGAAGCCTCAGGAGAGCGGGAGCAGAAAGCGGGCTGTCCGCAGACCCGGAGCGATGGGGAGCGCTGCGGCGAAGAGGAGGGGCGAAGGGAGCCCGGGCCTAAAAGCCCCGCGGTGGGTCAGGGCGGCGGGCACCGCGCTACAGCCCCGCAACCAGCTGCGGCTCCGGGGGAAGGGCCCACACACCGCCCGCTGTGGGACCGGAGCCGCCGCCGGTCGAGGCGGTGCCCCACCGGGGCACGCTCCCGTCCCGTGGGGAGCGGCGAAGCCCCCGCCGATGACTTACCGTCCCCAGCGAGCTGCAGGGCAGCGCCGGGCCGCGCATGGCTCCGCGGCCCGCTACGTCCCCATGGCAGAGTCCCCCGCGTCCAGAGGAAGCCGCCCCAGCCCTGCCCAGCCCCGGCCGGAGCAGCGGGGAGCGAAACTACCCCGACTCCAACTTCCTGCCAGCGGCAGCAGCGGCAGGAAAGAGGGCGGCGAGCGGCAAGGGGGGGGGGGGGGGCGGCCCGGAGCCGCGCCCCGCCCGCCCTCCGCACCCGCCGGCGCAAACGGACTGCTGGCGGCAGTTTTCCTTAAAAATGGAGATGGACAAGGTGAAGAAAAATAACCGGTGGCTAAAACTGCTAGAAAATACACGGGGAAGGAGTCAAAGGAGGTTGGCTGTAATCTTAAGATTTCCTGACACAGGAGCGTTTCACCTTTCAGCCGTACTTTTAAAGTTCACGTGAAACTTAACCATGTAGGTGTAAGAAAATAACTCTTTGCATCTTAACTGCCTTGGCAGCACCTAAATAATTTTAAATAAAGGTATTTATCAGCCAAAACTAGCATATTTAGAGTATATATGTCCATCCTGTACTTTTTCATTTAAAACACGCGTTTTCTTGTACGCTCCAACAAACCAGCTGCATTGATAGCGCAAAAGTAACACTGAAGTGTATGTAACATTCTGCATGAGCTCTGCTTCCTTTAATGTGTGCTCTTAACAATAGTGTTTAAAAAAAAAACATATACAGTAAGGAATAAGTGGCTAAATGATAAAGAACTCCCCTTTATGTGTTGCCTGTTAAGACCTTGCCCTCGTGCTGTTTCAGAACTATTTCCACTTTTGAGATAACAAGCTGCGTGTGTTAGTTACCTGGTCCTAACTCCTTGCCTGCTAAGGGCGATAGGAATTTGTCGCCTGTTACCGCAAGAGACAGGTATCATGAACAGGAGGGACCGCGAATGGAAACAGCTGCAGCACCTGTTTTCCAGCAGTTTGTGACAGTGAGCGCTCCCCCTGTTTCCTGCAATTATCTCTGTACTAGTCAAAGGCATGAAATTGAGCTACTAAGCATTGTTTTGGAAGAGTATGCCCATTTCATGTGTGTAAGCCCAAAACGCCTATACAATTCTCTCTACACACTGCCTGAACTGCTGTGGACGAAGCCAAACGCCGCCATGGACTGTGTCTACTCCAGAGTTGCTTATCTGCTGTACGGAAGCTAGCAATGGCACATGCACAGGACAAAATAACGAGGGCCACACAGCTACATAGCTCTCTTCCGCACTTCGGGCTTGGAACAGCTCTGACTTTCCAGCAGCAGGTTCCAGGAGGGTAGGAAATGGCAGAATAACCTGTTACCAGGCTGCAGCCATCTCCAGGGATAGAGATGGAAAAGATTTACCAAATTTTGTCTAGTTCATTTCCTTGCCTTGAACAAGGACAATACAAAATTAGTCCCTAAAGGAAAAAAGTCTCATGCACCGATGAGTACATTCTGTGGAGGAGGAAATCACATTTTTAATGGATTGTTTCAGATCTTTCACATACTATCATACGAGGGGATGAGGCACACCCTTCAATCTTCACGGAGCTTCAGCCTTCCAAAAAAAGAAAAGAGCACTTCTCTAGAACCGCACAAGTGTCAAAGAAATCCCCACAAACCTTTCACGTTTGACTCTTCCCGCAGCTCGGGTAAGGGAACGCGATCTCACAGCCCGCCGCACGTTTGACATTTACATTAATGTCAAACGCATTAGCGCACATCCACTTCCCAGCTTTCGCCAGAACTGGCGAGCCCACGCCACCCTCCTTCCTCGCCGCCTCCCTGTGGCCTGCCAGGCCTTCAGTGTTTCCCGAGGCTCCGTGGCTATGTACCACCAAGGGCACCGAGCACAGCTCGCCACTCTCCTCCTCCCCTCACAGCCGCTGGATTTCAGCTTGTCTGTCAGCGCGGCCGCTTGAGTACCGGCCTGCAGAGCCCTCCCAGGTTCCCGTTTCTCTCCAGCCCTCTGCGTAAGTGACGACCCCGGTGAGCGAAGAGGCTCTCGCCGCCGTCGCGATACTTTTTACCTCAGGGGCGGCTGCAGTTCCCCCACTCGCCCGCCCGCCGGCCCGCGCAGCACCCCGGGGCCGGGGGGCTGCGACCATGCCCGCCCACCGCCCGCTGCCGAGGGGAGGGGGCAAGCGCCTAGCGGGGGCGGGGGCGGGGGCGGAGGTGGCGATTGGCCGGAGGGGAGGGAGGGGGCGGAGACCGGCGGGCTCGCGGCTCGGCGGCGCTCCCGGCGGGCCCTGCGCGTTTCCCGCTGCCGCGTCGCCATAGCAACGCCGTGAGCCGCGCGGCCCGGCCTAGCGCCGTCATGGCGGAGCCCAGCGCGGTGGTGAGTGACCCAGGGGGGCTCCGGGCCCTCCCCGCCACACGGCGCTGAAGCCCCGTTTCTCTGCTTCTCCCTAGGAGCAGCGCTGGCTGCAGGCGGCTCGGGACTTCGCCCGCCGAGCGCTCCCTGCCCGCCAGGGGCCTGGCGGGCCGGAGCCGCCGCCGCTGGAGGCGGTGCTGCGGTGCCTGCGGAGCGCGGGTGGCGGGGACCTGCCGCTCAGCTACAGGTGACCGCGGGGCGGAGAGGGGAGGAGGGGCGGAGAGGTGTGAGGGGACGGGGGCTCGTCCCTCGCGCATGCGCGGCACGTTCCGGCGGGGACGCCTCTCCGCCCCCCGTTCCACCGTGCAGGGCCCGGCTGCAGCCACGGGCCGGTGGAGTGGAGCTGGCGGGAGCTCAGTACGGCGGCTGTAGTAACAGCAGCGAGCGCCGCTCGTTCATGTGCGATGCCTGCCCCGGATGCCGGGTGTGGGAGGGATGTTGTCGAAGACGGGTAACCGCATGCGTTTTCTTGGCTTCGATGCGCCCCCGATCGCTCTTGCGGTGTGATTAAGCACCGTATCTGCTAGTCTGCGGTAGGTAGAGTGTGTAGCCAAAGTAGGGCATCTCGCTGAGAGCGAGCTGCTCTACTGCACGGCGTTTGCACGGCAGCTTCCCGGCTGGATCCTGCTGGTCTGCTCAGGAGGCTGTTCCTGGGCACGGTCTCCGAGGCTGTTGGCCAGCTGAGGTCCGCCTTCGAGTGTGTGCTCTCACAAAGGGGGAATCTAGGATAGTGTGGTCCATATTTTAGTTGGTAAAAGGCTTTTGGGTGCTTACTATTATGAAAAACACACAACTTGCTGGGAGAGACCCAGATTGGAAGGTTTGGCTTATCTGGATCTATTTCTCTCTTGCTCCAATTTATGGTGGGAGAATGTCTATTAAAACCCCTGGCATAGCTGGTTTTGGGTCAAAGGTCAACTGGAATTGATTAGGGACTTGTGACCTTTAATTTTATACTAACAGTTTATAAATGTAGGTGGGAGGTCTTTCACACCAGCCAAGCTGTTCTCATCTAAGCCATATTTTTTCTATAGACTATATTTTATGATGTTTAGAGCAGAGTTTGGTTTATATTCAGGGAAATTCATAGACAAGAGTTGAAGGTAGTTGGTATTTGTCTTGTGTGAGGCCAATGGTCTGTTAGTGAGCAGCATAGTACACCCACAGCTAACCATCAAGCTCTGGAGCACCAGAAGAGGGTCCAGTTAGTTCTCTGTATGTGATAACCAGGATCCAGTGTACTGCTGTAGTTTTGGTTTCTCCCAAAAAGCAGTCAGCACGTGTTGAAAACATTAGCGGCACTGTATTCTCCTTATAGATCATAGATATCAGAATTATTCCCGGTGCTGCTCTGTCTCTGAGGATGGGGCAGTTTGCTTATGTCCTTTTCAGCTAATCTTTCTCCTGTTCAGATTCCTGCCAAATACATACAACATAAGTCCCTTCATAAGTTTATCTCTTTTGATTAATTTTTTATATAAATACTATTTATAGCTGATTCAGACCCATCACTCGTCTAGACTGGTTTCTGGCTTTGAACCTTTGATACCTGACTAATCAAGTGAAACTCTTCAAATTCGTAGTCTCTGAATTTGATTATGTCCTGCTACTAAGCGAGTGGGTGTTGTGAATAGAGCTCCAGTTTCACAACCTAAAATTCTCAGCTAACCTCAGTGGAAACAAGTACCAAAATCACTAGCTGGAGACCAGTTTGTATTTGCTCTTTCAGTGTTGATGTTAGCATGGACAAAGGACTTTCGTTAATTCTCTAGCATAGAGAGCCAGGATGTAAACAACGATGATGAATGCTGCCATGATCATATAAACACTGAAAAGGCTTAGAATCTAGCGAAGATGCTGCCTTGTTCTCCCATATTCAGTACTGTGGTCAGTCTAAGCATGATAGATGCTAAACTGCAGGCGGCTTCACATGTGGTTGATTTGATGTTACACCTCCTTCTCCGCCCTCTCCCCAAAGCAGGAGGGTAGGTGGAAAGATTCAGGGCTAGCTTGGCTGTGTTCTTATAAGTGAAGGCCCAGTCTAAGGTTACTGGCTTGCAGTCTCTCAGCTTTGTATTGTGTAAGCTATCCACAGGAGAAAATTTGTTCCAAAACTGTCACAATCTTCATCTAGAAGTTGTTCAGCCTTGCTTTTGCTACAGTTCAGCAATTTTGGCACCAAATGATGGAATTAGACTCTGTATCTACTTGTGTTCATTACTGATGTGTAAACTGTGTTGAGCAGGTATTGGGGTTTTCTCACAGAGTCTCCCATTCAAGCTAAAAATGTCTGAACTAATAACTGTTCTCCCTCCCACCTCCCCCCACATATACATGAAAATGTGTTCTATTTTATTAATTCTCCATTATTTTTTTTTTTCCAAGTCTTCTGCATGCCTGCTCAGGTAACCATAGTAGCAAAGGATGTCTGTTTTCAGAGAGAATGCTCAAGCAGGACAGACGTGTTGACTGAGCTGAGAGAGATCATTGATAAGTGCCAGTGAATGAGTTGGTTCTTGCCGTGTGGTATCATCAGACCACACCAATAGCTAAGGCTCTTCTGACTTAGTCAAACTTTGTCCACTGCAATGATCACTGTAAAACCCCTAAACTTTGCAGGCTGAGTTTTTCCTACATCCTTCTATATTCTTGCTTTTCTTTTATTTCCAGTTTCATCTCCATCTCTGACCTACAGCATCAGCAGTGCACGCCGTGCTGCAGCCACCTGACCTGGAGCACTAATGAATTTAAAGAATGGGCTCATCAAGGACAAGGTGCTTTACCCATGCAGAGCGCTTTGCCAAGGACTTACCTGATCTTGGTTGGCTATTTAACAGACGGAAGGCAAGAGAACAAAGAAAAGTTGGTAGATGGTTCCCTATACGTGAAAGACAGTACTGGGATAATTCCGTGTGAGGTATGTCCTCAGTCTGAGGCATTCTGTGTTTATTCCCACTTCTGGGGCAGTGTCACAGACTACCAGGGGCTTCAAATGGTCTGCCAAAGTCTGTAGTGAGGGAAATAACACATCTATGTAACAGGCAGGAAAACAGCAAGTTTAGATCCCGGGGAGAGAATAGAACATGTCAAATTTGTCATTGCTAGGAGAACAAATATTGAATGGGCTGGCCTGGAAAAAAGAGACAGCCTAATATACAGTTCTGTTAAATTCTCAACAGTACGAGGTGGCCTGGGAGACCTGGAGGTTATAGCACTCCCCACTATTTGTTGAATTCCAACTAGTGGAGCAGAAATAACTTTCTGGAGAGTTGTACTGGGTGTTCAGTGATGTACTGATGTGACATACTTTCAGGAAATAGTAGCTTGCGTGACAGTGGTATTGAATTAAAAGCCTTCTGAAGGTCATTGCAGGAGAGTCTAGATAAGAGGTAACCCCTAGAGTGGTGATGAAAGAGCACTGGGGTTGTGTTTTCCAAGGAGGTGAAGACTAGGAAAAAGTTAAATTGGTATGAACTTCTAACTGAAAACACAGGGGAAAAGAAGGCAGGTGAGAATTTTAGAAAAATAGTCTGCAAAGAACTAAACCTTGCAATGAATTAATTATCACCTTGCCGGGAGGGTGTGACTATAACCCAGGAAATGCTAGCTGTAGAGCTCAGCAAGTCTGTTCCAGATTTGCATCTGGAAGGCCAGTAGTTCTCCATGCAACGTAGGAGAGTGGGCAGAAAACACTACTCTCATTTAGTAATGAAGCTCAGCAGTAGAATACGAGTTTGTGATGTGCATGCAAGGGCAAATTAGTAATGAACATTGTAAGTAATACTGAGAAAACATACTGTAACTCATCTCAAGCGTTTATCTCTTTATCTTTTGTCTTAGCTCCTGCATTTTGAACTTGAGTGGCTGGAGTCACTGTTCCTCTTCCCAAGCTGGTCATATATACCACAGACAGACCAGAGCGCAGCAGGGTACGTGGAAATCCTGGTGGATCCAGTGCCAGTAAATCTCCCAAAGGAAGTACCTGACAGCATTCCAGTCACCTACCTAGCATCAGCCGAGCCACTGCTTACCTCCAGGTAAACACCTAGCGTGCTCAGTTCCATCATAGCACTGTTGCTCTGGTTTGGCAGGTACCATGAAGAGCACTTGGCTTAGGAAGAGCCAAATTCTGTTTCTGCCATAGGTATAACGGTGAGTGATGGAAGTAAAAGTTATACAATAAAGCCACTTTTCATTAATCAGTTGTTTTCCAGGGCTTTACTGGAAGTTTTTATTCTGTATTTTGACAGAATAAGACAAATTTTAATTATTTCCAGATGTATTTTGATACTACAGAAAGGACATGAGAACAAAGTGATGATTTAACTTTCACCGAGGCTAAAATTCACGCTTTTGATTAGCACAACTTTTTTTTTATTTTAACCTACAGTGAACCAAAAATATTATTGCAAGTAATTCTCAATTCTAATATGAAATTAGTATACACCACCATTCAAGCTCTTATCAGATTGCTGAGATAAAGGTACCAGTTAAATGTCAGCTGATAACAGTAACTGTTGTCTTTAGTGGAAATAATATTTACAGTATGTGAAAATGTAGCCAATGGAATTACAAATCTTACTCAAGTTGATAATTTCAGGTTGTGCTAGATCATGTTTTGTCATCTTGAGTAGAGAATTACTGATGTAAATTAATAACAATAAAATGTCATTAATTAGGCTGCTTTAGTTTCTTTTTAGTTTTCTTTTGTTTTAAACAAGAAAACTATTACCATATTTCAGTGTACACTATCAGCCTTTTAACATAAAGCTCCTCTGCTATTCCCTGATATGTGACCAATTTTCCATGCTGCTTTTTTAAAAATGTTACCAATAAAGTCATTAAATGTTGTTCCTGGTACTTGTGTGTGTGGACGTCCTGGTATTTCTTTTAAAAACAGTCATAAAGTTACATGGTTGTTTATATGCTTTAGAATCAAGAATGTATTTGTTTAGACTAAGTGGGATGGTTATACTCAAGTCCAGTAGGAGTTGAAATGAAAATGACAAATGAAATGACAAACATTTGTTTGTTTGAAATGAATTTTTTTTCTTTTTTTGAAATGAAAGTTGGAAATGAGTAAAGAAATGTCACCTCTCTCTCCTCTCATCTGCTTTCAGTTTTGCTCTTTCACACTGTGCCAAGTTTGTTAGGAAGACTTCATTGTTGCTTTCAGGCCTCTTTTGTTTATAGGCTTAGAGCTTCCACGGTGTCACATTCCATGGATCTACAAAGCCGAATTCTGTTTTCTGCTGAAGAATTGCTTATGACTTTGTTTTTTTCCTTTTGACCTATAATTAACTTCTTGTTTGTGGTAAAGCTTTTTATAATCTGGCTGTTGTCATGGAACATGTGAATTTGTTCAACACAACCCTGCTGTCTTCAAATATTAAGGTTTTTTAAAATGTCAAGGGGATTTAGTATATGAATGTTAAAGTAAGAATTTTGTAGCCAAATAATGTTTTGAAAACCTCTCTGAGAGATGGTCCATATTACCTTCTTGGATCCTTTATTTCCAGAAAATGCATGCTGCATATTGGTTTCTTTTGCTTTTGAGACACTTTTGAGTTCTTCTTTCATCTCTGATTTCCTTTGCCTCCTCAATTGCCCTCTAGGATTCCATGTAAGAAAAGATCAAAGCTCACTGTGGCAGGTGAATTGGCCAGACTCGGGCCTCTCCTTTGTATTCACCACAAGACATTCTTCTTTCTGTTTCTAAAGTACTTGACCTCAGCTGTTTGGGTCCCTGTGCTGGTGCAGGTAAGTCCTTGGAATTTTGCTCACAAATTTGCCGTTGGTATCTGTGTTTGTGCTAGTTGATTATTTCTTTGAAGCTTGCCCTTGACTTCCTGGTTTGATTTATTCTTCCTTTTACTAGTGATTCTCTTTTTTTTTTTTTTTTTTTTTTATTCCATGCAGCCTACAACAGTCCTTCTATGTAAGAAGTCTAGTTCTATGCCCTGCAGAAATACAGCCCTCCTCCCTCATGCAGTTGCAGTGTCCCTGAATGTCTTGCAGATATCACCCTTTTACTAAGAGTGTGAGGTGATCCTCTCAAAGGAGAAGTTTTTTTGGGTGGGGTTATCAGGGTCAGGAAGAATTTTTTCCAGTACAGGAGATGCTGATGTCGCTTTTGGTTTCTCTCCTCTAGAAGCCCAACCAGCTGGCGTGGCATCATATCCTCCAGTTGGGTCACAGGTACACAATAACAGGCCTGAGTATGTCCAGCCTGAAGAAATCTAGACAAAGGATGTTTGTCACTGGTGTTTCTTCCTGCCTTCTGCCCTATTGTGCAGAGCAGGTGAGGGAGCAGCCACTAGACAGTGCTTGGCAAGGAGAATCCACTCAATCTTCTTCCATTGAGACTGCTGAGCAGCTCAGTGATTCCTTGGAGCTGGGAGTTGAAGAGGAGAGGCCAGGATCAACCAAAGAGTCCAAGATCATCTCATATGTGGTAAGGATTCGTAGTGTTAGCCTTCACCCACTCGTGCTCTAGGGTTTCAGCTCGTGGCCTGCAAGGTCTTATTTTCATCATTAATTTATTTCCTTATTGCTCAGGCGTACGAGTCTCTTATGTTCTGGGCCTCTCTACACTGTTGTAACTTTCTGTTTGTTTTCTATTTAGGGAACTGTCACCAAAATACTCAATGTCCAAGCTGGTCTCTTTTTACTGGATAACAAAGTCTGCTTGTGCCTTGCTTACCAGCAGTTGTTGAACTCTGCACGTGGACTCCGACCAGGAGCATGCGTGGAGGTAAGTTGAGACTTACGAGGCATAAAGCATTCAGTGGAAAAGACTCGGGCCCTGGGGATGGCTCGCGAGTGTGTGGGTCAACAGAAGACTACAGGAACATTGGAATTATTTCAGCAAGTATCTGGAACAAAATTGGGAATCTTGCTGTCTAGGCTTGATTATGAGACTCGAAATGATTATTACCTGATTCCTCCCTAAGCAGTGCCAGGTTCCTCAGGCCCATTGGGTTTATAGACAATCTGGTAGAGTGACAAAGGATTTAGGGTGGGGTGGTGGTTTTGGGGAGTGGTGGCAGACCAGCCATCTCTTCTCTTAAGCTGTATGTTTGTGTATTTCAGCTCATCGATGTCCACCTCCTGCAGAAGCCTCTGGTATCCTTCCCTTTCATTGTACTTGGTGCTTGCCTGAGCAGCACTGTTGTGCTGAAGAATTTTTCAAGGCTCAGCACCCCCTACCAGCCACCAGCCTCTTCGGGAAATCTCTACTTACAGCTGCTCTTCCGCTACAATCTTGGTATGCCACTCTACCTCTGGCTGGTGAGCCTCCTGGAGACGTTTGAGGAGAGGTGAGGACAGTTCTTCTGAAGTCAGGCTATGCATAAATGTGCTTTGTAGGCTACCTGGGCGTCTTCTGGAGCACGGGTTCACAAAATTACTGTGCAGCAGGAATTGCTTCTGGTTTACTGGCCTAAGTAAGCCATTCATTGAGATTTCACATCATGTCCGGTTGATGTACCTTGCAGTTGCTCTTATGAGGAAATCCTGTACATTTTTCAAGAGCATGCACAGTAAGCCCACTGCTCCCGGGAAGCTGCAGCACTCCAGAGCATGTGTTCACGTACTCCTGCCAAGGAAGTTTTGTCCTGAAATGTGGAAGCACTGTAGGGATGTGTGCCTGCCGATGTGGTTTGCTTGACAAATCAGGGTGGGCACTGAGGCTGGAACTGGAAACTGCTGCTACAACCAGATCACAGCCAATATAAAGACTCTTGTGTCCTGGCTCCTCACACTTTTAGATATTCTGAGTATTGCCAGTAGTGTGGGCATTCGCTTGAGAGCCTCTGTCTTAGCAGATTTTCCCACACATGCTTATCTCTGGACCTTCCAGATGGTTTCCTGCTTTCTCCAACGGCAGCACTCTGTTTGCGTGACAGCTGTGGGCCAGTTTCTGGATTTACTTCTGGGTTCTGTTGCTGGAAATATTTGTGTTTGTTCTGGAATAGATATGGTTGATCACTGTAACTGCTGCCTTGGACTTTAAAAACTAAAATGTATATATTTAATCTCGGGCAGTCAAGTAGCAGTTTATAGAATGCTCAGTCTTCTTGTGCGGCACTGTGGAATTTTTACCATGCTTTCCAACAAAACAGCTTCAGTTTTGCCCTGGGAATGATGCTAGCTATAAGTTTCAGTTTTTATTAGCTTTTTCACTTCTTTTAAATGTGATTGCTAAGTCCTGCTACAGCTTGAAAATTGTTCCAGTGAGTTTGTTGCTATCTCTTTTTATTTGAGTTCACTTTCTATTATTAAGTCGTATTTTGACTGGCAGTGTGATCACTTCCAGGCATTCAAAAGCAGTGAGCTAAACTTCTGAAAGGAACGCAATGCAAGGAAAATATTGGAACAAGAGCAGTCAGTGGTTGTTTCTGTCATCTGATTTTTTGCATCCTGTAAAAGAAAGCCAAGTATACCTAACATGAGTAATCATATCAAGCTTAGCCAAAATGCTTGGAGGTCCATTTGTGTGACTTAAAGGGAGATTATTTTCGGGTGTGGGGTTTTTTTTTTTGTCCACTTGAGTTTCGAGATTTTGCCAATCTGTCCATTTCTGTATATTTTCCTGTTCCTTGTCTGCTTGCCTGTCATAAATCTGCATCGCCCTTAAATGTTCCTTTTTTTTCATCATTTCATGTTCTTTTTGTGCTCTCCTTAGTTTTTGTCCTACACAGCACATTCACTCATAACAAGCAAAAAGAATCCCTGACTTACATGCAAAACACACTGAGAAGTAAGGACTGCTCATGCTTATAACTGTCTTAATTTTTTTCAGGTTTTCTTGTTTCTTTGGACGCCGTCGACTATTGCTTAGCTCTATACACCGAAACCCTGGAGCTGCTGAGAAGTTCCTTGTCCCCCTTCTGCAAGCTGTGGTGCCAGATAGAGAGGAAGCAAGAGATATTTATAATGAAATCCTAGGAAAAATACACCAGTGTCCCCTGCAGAAGGTGAGTAAATGCTCTGTGAGCAGTTTCTTGTTTGTCTGATGGGAAGAAATTCAACTGGTTCATTCTTTCTTTCTTTTTTCATAGTATTTGACCCTGAACCCCCCGTGCCAGGCCCCATCTCTGTCTGCAGTTTGCCGTGTGGCAGAAGAGAAGAGCTGGGAAGGCTTCAGTCCATCACAGCTGCTTTCCCCCTTGGAGGCACAGCACATGGGCACCCAGGAGCTGAATCGCAGACTGGCCTGGTCCTACTGCACACTCTCAGCAGGAAGTTTCCAGCCCCGACTGGTAAGTGCCTTGTTCCCTCTACTGTCTGTGCCTTGAGAGTTCCCAGTTCTCCCCATGCCTTCCAGCACCCTGTCCGATGCATGCCTTTTCCTCCTGTTAGGGAATGACACTGCTTTTCTCACCTGTGGTGTGTTGACCACAGGCTGAATTCGGGCTGCTGCTACGTGCACTTTGATTTATGGCCTTCAAAGATGAGAAGCGTTTGATGCTTTTTGCAGCTTCCTTTCTGTTGCAGATACTACTGGGTGTGCTGAGAGTCTCCTCCAGGAGCAGTTCCCTCCAGCTGCAGGACAAAAGCAGCACGCTTCCCTGCGTGATATCCCATAAGGATGGTAGCCCCTTTGCTCATACAGCTCTCATAGGTATGTCCCACTAAGCTAAATTTGAAAGTGCTGAGCTTGCGCTGTTCTGCCATCCAGCTCCAAAACAAGGAAGAGGGGACTTGGTATGGAGATGCTGAAATGTCACTGCCTGGCCTCGTGACTTTAAAATGAGGAAATTGAGCTTGCTGGTTTTGTATTCTCTTTTTATTAGCTCAGCTCCTTTCTCTGATGTGTTTGCAGGATCACTCTTGCAGGTGGAAAGCTACCAGCTTGTAGTGGAGAGATTCCTTCAGACTGATTTTCCCTCCTGGGAGCAGCTGGCAAATCTGGAGCATATGAGGGAGAAAAAAACCAGGCAAGTCCCTTTATTCAATGCCCAATTAAAATCATTACTCCATGGTTCCACAGCTATTTTGGACTATGTTAAAGCTGCTTATCAGCATAGTATTTCAGTGCCAAAGCAACTGTGCTTTGCTATTTGGAGATCCTTATCAGCAACAAATGCACCATCTTCATTTTGTTCAGAATACACCCAGCCTGGTAGCTGCCATCTACTTCACCCTTTCTCGCTGCTCCTGCTGAATACCTGCGGGGCACTCACCAGAAGTGCTTTTCCCAGATAACCGCTTGTTTCAGGAACAGGGAGTTTCACTGCTACCATTTGTCGTTTCAGTGTCTATGTGCAGTTCTACTTTGAGGATGTTCGGGTTCTCCATGCTGCGGAAGGACAAATCCAGAAAGGCCTTAGGAGTGGAAAGAGCTTCTCTTTGAGGAAGAAGGATGATGGCAGCGTAACATCTGAGCTGGAAACCCCAGAGGCAAAAATGCTGAAATTGGAGGATCCCAAGCCAGATACTCATAGAGATGAGAACTGTCAGAAGGGCCAGAGCAGCACTAGAAGAACCAGCTGTGTATCTTGCCTATTCTTGGTTACCCAGAAAGAGGGTCTTATGTTACGCAATTACCAACTACCCAGCAAAGAAGATGGAGGACAGGAGCTGCAGCGCAGTTTCCAAGCCACAGTGCTGTGGCTGGGCAGACCTCGGCTCTGGAGCCACTCCAGAGAAAGTGGGAATCTACCGGAGCTGGAAGAGACCAGCTGTGATGGAGAAGAGGGCATGACACAGCAAGAAGTGAGGCAGGAGGCAGGTTTAGGGGGTGGTTTGATAAGGGTGGGAGCTGGCTCCTCAGGGAGCCTGTGTGATAATTAAGGATCTAGATTCCTAATCAACGGGAGAGTGATTTTTGTCTTGCTTATCCATGATCGTGCTAACCTTAACCTTACTTCTCAAGCAAGACATCCTCTGCTGAGCTTGCTCTCTTCTTGCTGTATTTTTCATTTTCTACCTTTTTCCTGATATTTCTCATCACCTTTTCTCTCTCTCTCTCTCCCCTCCCCTCCCCTCCCCCACCAGGCACTACTGCTCTTTATGGGGAAGTCTCTACGATGGTTTCCATTTCTGCACCTGGGCGGGCTGTATCGCTTCATTGTGCCCCACTGCTCGGTAAGAGAGAGGTTGTCTTGCTCTTTCCTGTTGGAGACTTTTTACTCCCCACTGCATGTGGGAGTCAAAGAGTCAGAGAGTGACTAAACTCTTTTCAAGGCTTAGAATTCCCATCCGTCTTGCCAAGGAACTGCTTCAGTTCTATCTTTGGTTAAAATTCCCAGAACTTTGAGTTCAGTGGATTGTTTTGTTTTTTTTTTAAAAAACCATTGTTCTTCAGTGGCCCTTTTTTCCTACATGGCTTTCATCTCCTTCCTTTAACAGTCCTCTTTCTTGCCTTATCACTCTTCTCTCAGGACTTGGAAGTGTTTGACAAGCTCTGTTTTCCACCTGTGCCAGCAAAGTTCTTGAGCAAGTCATCCTGCCCCCTGTGCCTGCCTGTCCAAGATACCTGGCACTTACAGCATGAGACATGGATCTCCAGTCTGACTGAGCACCAGGTATGCAGTGCCTTATTGCTCTGGGCTTTCACAGGTGACTTGTAGATCTCTCCAGAACTAGCTCAGAAAATTATCGATACAGAATGTCTTGTTGATGAGACTGTTCTGCTTTAAGCTCCGTCAGAGGCTACTGCTGGGGTTCACATTTTCCTGGCTCAGAATTAATCTGGGGAGGAAGCATCAGTTGCTTGACGTAGCTCTAAACATGCAGAGCTTGTCTTTACTGCTCTGGCTGGGGATAGCCATAAACTACAATCCATCCATGTCTCCCCCACTTCTAGCTGGCAGCCAGGTCGGTGCTGAGAGGCGTGGACCAGAGAATTTCCTCCATTCCAGAAGTACTTAGCAACAGGTATGTTGGTCTGCCCCAAATTAGATGTGACCATGCCTCAGTATCTTTATCGGAGACGGTACTACATTAAATAGTGATGAATTATCTGCCCTAGGAATATGGTTTGGAAATCTTCCTATGTGCAAGTAGTCCAGACTGCCCCCACCCTGTTTATCAAAGTTAAAGGGATTGCAGGTGGCAAAACTGCAAAATGGTGTCCAGAAAAAGTTTGAGCTACTACTGGTGTGGACTAGGTTCCAAAGGTTTCTGCTAAATTCCTGTCAGAGGTGGAAACAGGTGCAGCAGGGAAAATGAGGCTGAATGTATGAGGGTTTTTGTTGGTTTTTTGATTGTTTTAGCATAACTTGCTCAAACAAATACTCAGGTTAGAAGCTTTTCTGTTCAAAGCATGTTTAATCTGGAGTGATATGCATGGACACTGAAATCTTAACCAGTGCCTTATGGTAAACTGAGTTTTTCTTTGGTTGGCTTCTTCCTCTAATTCAGAAAAACAATTAGGAGTTAAGCAGATAGGAAGGCTGTAATGCCTCTCTCTTTTTCTTCTTCACTGCTGAGCCTGAAGAAGCAGAAAGCGAGTTAAAGGGGCCCCTTGTCCCTGGGTGGGGTACACTGCAGCAAGCTGCCCTCAGTCCAGTAGCTCAGGTGCTCAAAGGCAGGTTCCCCTGAAACTGGGCTCAAGCACAGCACTCCACTTCACCCTGTCCTTTGTGGCAATGTTGGAGTCAGGCCTTCTTCCAGTCCTTTTGTCTTCAGGCAGGACACAAATCGTGGTCTGCTCTCAGTTTCACAGGTTCCCTTGTTTCTTTCTCTGGTGAGATAGTGGAGAGGACCTTGTGTGCCTCTCCCAAGAATGAAAAGCCATCTGTGACTCTCGGCCTTCAAAAGCAGAAAGGTAAGATTTGTGACAGCCTGTCAGGTAACAACAGGTTGATTCTTGCTTCTTTCTGTTTCGGAGAGACAGTGCACTTGGCTAACTGTGCTTCTGTATCTGAGAATAGTGAAAGTATGCCAAGATGTTGCATCCCATTGCATGTCAGACGGCTGGGAAACTGTACACTGCATGTGTGTTGGAGATGGGAATGGGAATACTGTACCTGGAAAATCTGTGAGGTAGAACAGTGATAACCTCATTGTGATGGGAGGAAAAACACCTCTAGCAGGTCCAGCTCAGTCACAGACTATGCTACCTGCATGTGAGCTCATGGTGTGTGTGGTTCTGTGTCTCCTCAGGGAGACTGCTAGCCAGTGATCACAGCGTGAAGCTCAGCATCTCAGTTGCTCCAGGCTCCCCTGTTGTGGTGGACATTTACATTGCTGCCACCTATCTGCAGCATCTCTGGGGTTTGCTACCTGGAGCCAAGATCTTCTTCCAGAACTTGGAACGCAAAATCTCCAGGTACCCCTGTCTTTAGAGTCCTGATCTGGGCCGCAGCTCTGACCTCTCTTATTGTATTTCAAACCGTCTCTAAATCTTTTCTCTCGTGGACTTTACTCATCGCTTGCCCATGCCTTCATGTCTCCCAATCCCGTGCTACAAATGATTTTCCTACCATGTTACAGATGAAGACCTGCCCAGCTATGCCAAAAAAAATGAGTGGTTTGGTTTCTACGAGGTCTTTCTGACATCTACTCTTTCATATTGCAGATTCCATAATGTTTATTGCACCTACATTGCCTCCAGCTGTGTAACCATCGTATCTCTGCCAGCTTCTCACCTACCTTTTCCTTCAAGGTGAGCCCAGGGTCTCTTCCCGCTTTACAGTGTCCCAAGAAAGGTTTCTACGTCCCAAGCTTCTCACACTCCTATTTCTTCTAGTCCTGCAGGAGAAGCCTCATCCCCCTCACTAGTCTTTCTATCCAACGTGCAACCTCACCTGCAACACCTGCCCCAGGCACGGATTTTATGCCACTTGTCCTGTGTACTGACTCTGTCCCTGCAATGGGTTTGCTCACTTTGCAGCAGCATCTTCAAAGAGGTATTCAAGCTTCCACAGAGATAATTTGTGAGGAGCCTTGCAGATTTTCTGCTCTGACACATCCTCTGCTACCATGCAGAGGAAATAAGATTCCTATTCCAATTCCAAAACCTCTTTTTCCAGTGTCTGAAAAGGACTTGCTTATTAGAAAGGGACCAAAATGACAACTGATGAGAAGTGCGCATCTGATATCAGGCAGGGTGGCAGCTAGGACTGGGGACGAAGCAAGGATATGCAGGGGGAGAACCCTACTCTCTTAATGCTCTGCTTTTTCCATGTTCACTGCTGTTGGGGTTCAGCACCTTGCAGCAGGTGATTTTTCTCCCCATACAAACTTTTCCCAAGACGCTCATTGGAAATGCAGTGAAGATTTTTAATCCTTTGCATACTTAATTAGGGGAGGATTAAAAGAAGCAATGGCCCTTCCCCTTCTCTCTCTTATACCCACCCATACATAGCTGTAGTTTTACTCTTCCTTCAGGGGAGGTGCACCCGACAGAGTCCACCATGTCCGTCACACACGGGAGTGAGGCAAGCCAATGCACGGTAAGCGCTGTAAAGATTGGTATGGAAAGAGGTGGGTAGGAGGGAACAAATTACATCACAGAGGGGAGGGCAAAATCAGATCAAGGACGGGATGTGGACAGAATAGCAAAGACAGAAGTTAGAGTTGTTATGTCTTCCCAGATGTGAAAAAAACTCCCTCTCTCTTTACTGAGATCCGTTGTCTGGGACATGACCCTTGTGAGGGAGCCGGGCTTTGTCCTGACCTCCCCCCGCATCTTAGTCTGCCTGTTCTCTCCATAGGGTGCTGGTGGAGGACGGAACGGGAGAAGCTTTGGTGCTGTGCAGGAACCAGCACGTGGCAGCAATGCTGGGCCTGAGCCTTCTCGAGTGGGAAGCTCTGCAGAAGTGTGTGCAGAGCAGGGGCAGAGTGTCCATTCAGCATGGGGAAGCTACTGGCACGGGGGTAAGTGGATTATTCCGGCAGTGATTGCAGCATGCTGGGCTCGAGCCTCAGCTGGACTGGATTTCCCTTTGCTGTGGCTCCCTGCCTCCCTCTGCATGTTCACTGGCAACACACCCTTTCCTTTCTTAGTGCGTAGAGGAACCTGAGGATCTCATTGCTTGCTACCTAAGGAGCCTGTGCAGGAGTCCTCTCATCTGTCGCCCTATCCTGCTGGATTTCAGCCTAGACAGGAAGCCTTCCAAGATCCTGCAGCCTGGTAAGCAAGCACTGTTGTTTTTTGTAATATTTAGTGTGGGAAGGAAGGGAGGAGCCGTCTGATCAGGCTGGGGAAGGAGAGCTGCCTTCACTGCCCACAAAGCAAGATCTTTGGAGGATTTCCATGGAATTGTGAATTCTGTAGTGTAGCACTGAGATTTGTCTTAGCAGAACCATGGTTACACAAATACAGAAATAATATTATAAAAGTCACTATATA
Source organism: Calonectris borealis (assembly GCF_964195595.1). Classification (NCBI taxonomy): domain Eukaryota; kingdom Metazoa; phylum Chordata; class Aves; order Procellariiformes; family Procellariidae; genus Calonectris; species Calonectris borealis. The sequence goes on along the minus strand of NC_134312.1, from coordinate 88,863,536 downwards.
CAACAATATTATATCTGAATTTTTCTACTTTATACATGTCGTGGTTTAACCCCAGCCAGCAAAAATAAACGCCACGCAGCCGCTCGATCACCCCCCCCCGGTGGGATGGGGGAGAGAATCGGGAGGGCACAAGTAGGAAAGCTCCCGGGTTGAGATAAAAACAGTTTAATAATTGAAATAAAACTAAGTAGAACAGTAATAATAACAATGAGAACAACAACAATAACAGAATACACAAAACAGGCAATGCACAACACAACCGCTCGCCGACCGCCGACCGCGTGTCACGAACGGGGGGCGAGCCCCCCCACACACCTGGTTTTTATACTGAGCATGACGTCACATGGTATAGAACACCCCATTGGCCAGCTGGGTCCACCACCCCGGCTGTGCTTCCCCCTCCCGGTGCAAGCATCACCCAGCAACAGCCAAAGCATCAATGGGCCATCAACGCTCCTTTCACACCGAACCCAAAACACAGCACACCCCCAAGCTACTGGGAAGAAAGTTAACCCTGTCCCAGCTGGAACCAGGACAATACAGAAGCATAAAAATAGTATTGAATTGTCCTTGTAGTTGTGGTGAACAACTTGGAGGTCCTCCATTTAAATTTTATATATGGTTCCAGGAAAATATATCAGCTAAACAATTCGGATAGTAATTGTTCTAAGGTGTCAGTAAGGGAGGGGTGGGGGTTGTATGTGTGTGTGTGGTAGTGGTGGTGGGAGAGAACCTGTTTTATTAGCATCCCCCTTCTGCCCTCCCATCCCCCAATATTAAGGTACAGGTTTATTTCTGTGGGGTGCCTCTTACACACAACGCTTTCTCTGTTTTAGAGCAAGGTTCCCAGTCCTTGGATGGGACAGGGTTCTGGTCAGCCAGAGTTACTGTACAGACCTCTCAAATCAAGTGGGTTTTGACATTAGACAGAACAGCAGGTAGAGTCAAGACTAGGCCTGGAAATCCTCACCATGGCCACAGAATATAAATCGCTGAAGAGTTTTGAATTCACAGGTGCTGATGTCTGAGCTCATGCTGCCACAACTGTGCAGTTGCTGCGGGGACCTTCTTAGCTGCTTGTGCTAACACTAGCGCTTGACTATGAGTCCAGGTGCTGCAGGGGTTGATTTGCTAAGCTCACCAGAGGATGCTCTGTTGTGGAGATGTTATCTTTTGGCTATCGTGTAACACTGTCTTTAAGGCCAGGTTGCTGATAGTGAGAAAAGATAGAAAGCCCAGTGCATCAGCTGTGCGAGCAGCACATAGTTCACAGCGTTTCACAGTGTAAAATGTCTCTTTCCTCCAAGTTGGAGGGATGCTGGCCAAACACATTCATCTGCTTACATCCTGGATTCATTAATCGTGCTGTCCTTTGAGGTTTAGCAGATGCCAAGCAGCTGCTGCAGCCTTCCCTCCCCCAGCAACTTCTACAGCTGTGTGCTAGAATAGAGCAGGAGCCCTGTACTGAATTGTTACACATTGTATCTTTCCCCTTCAGCTCCACTGCAGCTGAGAAATTTTCGGTGCGGTGAAGTGGAATTTGTGTCGCAAGTGAGACCTTGGCGAAGCCTGCTGTGCCTGAATGTGGAGGAAGTGGAACAAGAAGCCTTAAGCTATCTGAACAATCAGAGAATTAGGAGGACATCTAGTCACTGCCGAGTGGGAGCCACTGCTTAACATCTCTCCCAGGGGGAGAGGAATTATGGAAATACCTGCTGGGATTGGGAGCTTTTTTTTAATCTCCTTTCCAGCGGGAGCAGGGGCCTGTGAGCACAGGGTGAAGGGTGCAATCAAGAAGTTGCTGTGACTTGTGGAATTCCTGAATGGTCATTCTGGACCATTGCCACCAGCGATACTGGGCTACCTTTTGGAAGAGAGGTGTTCAGTACTTCCTACATGATAGAGGTTGCTTTGGGCCTAGGACACACAGTGTGTGTATTTTATGTGGTAGTATATACTAAATAAAGCTATTAAAATACAGTTTAAATAACACCGTATCGATTTTAGTATTAGAGTTTTCTTGCTATATGGGAAATGAGGCAGAACATAGATCCTTGGTTTATGAGCCAGAGCCAGGCATTTTGCAGATCATTCACTGTCTTCATGCGAAACTGTACATTTGCCACAAAGGATAGTCTTCTTAACCCAACTGAAATTATTAAAGTGATGTTTTTAAAGTATTTCCTTCCTCTAAGAAGAGAAGGGCATTGAATAAGTTACTGTTTGGAAACTAAATCACGGTACTAAATGAACTATACAGGCATTGTTTTGCAGCTTAAACAGTGGCCTGAACATTACATGGGGCTGGTAACAAGAGGAAGGCAGCGAGCTGTGGTACAGATTCACAACGTGCTACAGGCTTGCCCGTCTGTTCCTGTTAAGGAAGGGGATGACTGCAATGGCACGTCCCAGTATCCATGGTGGCACAGCAGACTAACCAGTACAATACGTGGGAGATGATTGCCATTTGAAGAGATTCTTTTCCCATCTGCTTGCAGTGATGACCAAGTGTTCTGCACTTGCTTTTGGCAAAATAACATCCAGATCCTTCATCTTGTGCTATAGGTTAGTAAATTCCACACACAATTACTTCCCCGCCTTATTCCGTGTGCAGACAGCGTGTTTGAACAGCTACTCTGTTTTGGGTTTTGTTTGTTCAGTGTTTCCCCCTGCCTTTCCCCTTTCACCCTTAGTTTGAGCCTTACATTAAACCGCAGGTGGTGGGTTTATTGAGCACGTGTAAAGTATCTTCCCTCTCAAGGCCTGCTGGGCGCTTCTAAGACCAAAACATGAGTGGCACAAGACCCGACAGATGCCACCATTCAACAAAGTTCTGAGACTCCATCCTTAGGAAGGTTGCCAAAACAGCTTAAAGCAAAGGTCTACACAAGTTTTGCTGTGGCAGTCTTTTTTTCTGTAGGTGCTTCTGTGAAGCAGTAACGATTTTGCTGAAGTTTGCCCCCCACCCTCCCCAAAGAGAACAAAACAAAACAAAACAAAAGCAAACAAAAAAATCCTCTCAGCCTGAGGAAAATGTTGACTGTAAGTGATGTACAATCAAAATCTGATTTAAAAATGCAACTGAAGGTAGTCCTGTAATATGAATAACATAGTAACAGACAGTGCTAGAGAAATAGATAGGAAATGCCAGATTATGTTTAATAACTGTTTTTACTTCTGAATTTGAACTTTCCAGTAGCATCTTACTAGTCTCCCTCTTTTCTTCCTCATTATGGATGTTATTCTTCTGTCTGCTGCCACGCTTACTACCCACCTGTTCCTCTTTTATTTCACATTACAAACGCGCTCATCAGTCCTCATATAAGCTGTTTGCCTTTGCCAGGTTGAAGACCTAACACTTATTCCAAGCCCGTTGGCTATTTTCTAATCCATTAGTGTTTTGCCATTCCCCCTTTTTCAGAAGGGGAGTTTGATTATAGTCTTCTGAGAAGACTGAATAGATAAACTGGCTCTCTTATTTACAGTTTTATTAGTACATTCAGAGAATCACAAGACGTGAGATGGATGAATCAAATCTGTTCGGGGGGAATTAGGATTTGCCTGCTTTTAGAACTCTGAGTTTGAAGGATCAGTTCTCAGAGTATTGCACAAAACCCTTTTTCTGTTTGTCTCTGAGCTTCTGCCCGTGATCAGAGTTCTGGTCACTTGGTTACTTCAGACAAGAGAACACATCTCGTTCCTGTGATCAGAGTTTTTTCTTTATTTATGCAACTCTCCTTATCACATCCCTCGCTCTCTTTCTGAAGCCAAACAAAGTATCTGTTGTTGTCACGGGTAAGAAATAATAATACAGGAGATAAATCAACTGGCTTCATGTTCGTGCTACTACATGCTCTGGAACTGGGAGGAGCCCTTAAAGTTCTCAGCCCAAGAGGGAGGGCTGAGATACTGCCATCAGGGTAACTGTATAGCTGTTCTGCATGGAAAGACAGAGATGTTCCTTTTAGCTGATTTTCTGTAGCTCTCCACTTCATCGCCAGTTTACTTCTGGAGCCTACCACCCAAAGCCAAAGCTGATGAATACTAAAGGCTTTGTCCTGTGCTTTGACTGTCTACAGCCCTCCTTATTCCAGGTCTAGGTGGGATTGTTCGGGCTGGCAGCTTCCGTTAGCCCTCTTCAAGGTACCCCTACTAGGTACTATTTACTGAAGGTGCTGCACTGTGCAGTGGAGTTTTCTGAGTAAAGCAGGTGCAAGCAAGGCTTGTACTGCAGCAGGCCGCATGGGATGGGAGAAGAAACAGTCCACACTGCCTTGCAGCCATGAACTGCAGCCAAGGTTCAGCGACTGCGCAGACCAGCAAGCAAGACGTCTATCTTTCGGGTCAGAGAGAAGATTGAGGAGGGAAGGAAAAGAGAATGAGGGGACGAGTAAGAGATGACAGTCAACGCTGTAAGAGAAGAATCTCTAAAGTTGCGGAAAGTGATGGGAGAAGCCAGCAGGGAGCCTGTGGGAGGGACAAGCCATGCGTCCTACCTAAAGGTGGGGATGGGGGAAAGATGGGCACAGGGCAAAGACATGTCCTCCCATTCTGGCAGGTTTGAGATAGGTCTGTAACAAAACTCAGAAAGAGGGTCTACGTATGCTTATGCCGAGCATATATGCTTATGATTTTCCCTTTCCAGGCTTACCTCCAAGTCCAGCAGTGTTTCTGATTGTTTTATACAGGCTTTATATCGACAGCAGATACAGGGGAAGCAGAAGCATCCATTGACAGGCTGGAAGGGAGGAGGACACTGACTCTGCATTCAAGTTCACCAGCTGCAAGTTGGTCCCTCTCGTAATGCTGAAATCTGTAGCAGAAGAATAGTGAGAGGCTACCAGAATGGGGAACACAACAGGGAAGGCAAAACGAGTACGTATATTTATTTCTCTCCATTTTTCTGAAAACTGGTAAAGATAGACCCTGCCTCTTGTGCTGGAGACCCACTGCTATGAAGCCCTCGCTGTGGAAGAGCTATGACCCTTCTCACATAGAACAGGAAAAGGTATCCGGGCTTTTTGGAAAGTTTGCTTTCCTGTGAACAAGGTGTTCTTTTAAATAAAGGGGGTGGGCTGGAGTCAGAGACATTGTCATTAATAACAGCTAAAGGGGCCTGCTGGTTTGGTACACAAATGGGAACTAAGCTGAACTGGCTAAAGAAAGTGTCAAAAGTTGGAGTTTTTGATTGGTTGGTTTGGTTTTGGTTAACATTCAAAGGAATACATTATTTTCAAGTGTGTCCTTCCTTCCTTCCTGTTCCCTGGCAGTTCTGTCCCCAAGCCAAGAGAGCAATTGTTACCATGAAAAACATCTGAAATAGCAGGACCAAACACAGACTCTTTCCTTCATCCCAGAGGCAGAGAGAGAGGTGCTTGGATTAGCCCCGGATTTCAGTTCCTTCCTTGACCGACACAGGTGCAGCAGGTGCCCCCTGACGCACACAGGCGCACTGTTTAAATTCTCTTCTCCCCCACACCCATGGTCTCTGGGTGGTGTTAAACTCTACCTGTCACTTTGATGTTGCCCGTAGCCTTGGCAATGTTGTTTTCAATCACACAGGTGTAGGTGGCGTTAGGAATAATGTTGTGCAGAAAGGAAACCACTTTCAGAGTGATGTTTTCGGCGTTCAGCTCATAGCTGGTGTTGGCAACGTGAGGTAGGTACTCCCCGGCGTCGCTGTAGGCTGTCCAGCGCACGGCGGGTCGAGGGAACCAGCGTGGTGCTTCACACTGCAACGTGTCCCCACTGCTGCTGTTCTCCACGTGGACCTCAGGGGTGCTGAAGGCTTTGGGAGGGAAAACAGGGAGAGAGTCAGAGAACAGCAAATGTCTAGGAACCGGGCATGAAACACCGACTGCATCTGCGGGTCAGTCCCAAGTATTTCTAGAGTACTTGCTGTTCAGCATCGCACATAGCCAAACCAAACACAGAGGCTCAGTCTGTATAGGTTGGACTACAGGGGGATGACTACCGGGGATCTAAAGACTCCTAGGACAAGGCAGTCAAGTTTGACAAGATCTGCTGCGGTCATGGCGGAGCTTTAGTGTCTTTAAGTAATTCTGCTTAACAGTTACAAGCTGGGTCCCGGGCTCATAAACTAGGCGTTTCCCAAGAGCTCCTGGACATCCAAGCTCCCAGAGGAGACTGGCCAGCCTGGGGCTGCCCGTGTCTGCCAAACGCCCGGCTTCCCTGGGCAGGAACTGCAGCCGGCACAGCTCCGCTCACCTCTGCTGAAGGCGGGTGGCTGAAAGGAGGCACCTGCTATTCTTGGCAGAGAGCGGCATGCCAAAAACGATTGCTGTTATCAGAGGCTGGGGGAAGAGGAAGATGATTCACACTCTCCACTGACTGAGAAGGGAGCCTGACCAACACCTACGGCTTCGTGATGTGACTTCGTGATGTGATGCTAAATGGGGCTTGGGGCAGCCAAGGGAAGATCCGTCTGCACCTGCTGAGGCTGAGGGCAGACTAAGGTGTGGCCTGAGCTGCAGGATTTATTCCAACACCCCTGGATTAAATGAAATGTTTAAAGCCCAATGCAAACTCAGCTGTGTTTTAAAGCCAAGGCCATCTCAAAACTCTCTCTCTCCTAGAAAAACATATCATTGTATATTCACTGTATTTCCCACATGCACATAGGTGAAGAGAAACAGCAGCTTTTTAGGAGAGCAGAGTTCACCGACTTCAATGGAGATAAAACCTAATACAGCATTTCATGTGTTCTTTCTAATGCCTTTTCTTTGTGGCTTACCTTAAACATAAAATCAAGCAACACAGAAGCAGGCAGATTCACAAGGTTTCAAGGAGGGATAGGAGACGAAGTCCCCATGGGACTTAAGCACGCCTCAGACATGAGCCAAAGCCCTCTGGCCTTGCTGTTAGCTACTGTAGTCCCACGCAGTTCTTCCATCCTTGCCATTGCAGGGTAAGGGGCCTGTGAGCCCAGCAGCCTTTTTTTCACTGCTGGGGGAAGTGGTTCACATAGCAACAGGGCAGAAAACACGCTTTCAGTAAGACATGGGGCTGTGTGAAATGACACTGGCCAGGTGTTCCTGCGACACCAAGTCTCATATTGCCTTTCTGTCCCAAGACAGACTCCCCGTGAGTAACGTGGGGAAGCGTCTGCGTCTCCAAGACATCTGTCACAAGCTTCTGCACAGAAGCTGGTGCCCACCTCCTGGTGCTTTGGCTCTGCTGGGCTAAAGGAGGAGACCGGACCTGCAGAAAAGCAGCCTGTCTCATTCAAGAGCTCTGCTGGTTACAGCTGTCCTGCCATGACTGGCCTGAAGCACAGAGGAACCCCCCTGTGCTGCTGCTACATCTGGTCTCACTACATAAGCAGTCCCCATCCTAAAACTGCATTACCTTGACTTGGAGACGTCCGACGGTTTTTCCTCTCCCAATCTGAGCCTATTAAATAGGCTATAATTTTTACTATGCAGCATGGCATAGTATCTCCTGGCCTGAGATATATCTTAATCTAGAGAGAAAAAGCTATCATTTCATCTTTAACAGGTGTAAAATCTGAATCCTTATAAGATCAATTAGCTAATCCCATTCTTAGGGGCTCTTTGTAGTCAGTTAAGTATCTGGTAGACTACATGTGGTAAATAGAAGAAAAAAGACAACGGAGTGCATTAAGATAACAATCTTTTCTGAAATGAGGATGTGGAAAGAGTGGGTAAGACCATAAACACCTCTGGATAAGCCAAAAATACCTCCGTCCTACTCAGGGGTGCAGGGCTTGACGGGGGCTGCTGGAGGAGCGGGCGCCGCTCACACAGACTCTAGCATTGGCGTAGCTGCGGGTAGGTCCGACCCAGCCATGTGAGCCTACGTTTTGCAGCAGGATTTTCTTTCTCGCACCGCTCACCTCCCGTCCTGTACCGCAGCGCTGCCGCTCCGCTCCCTCTGGCCGTGGTGACCGAGCACTGGTAGGTGCCGGCGTCGGAGAGCTGCACGTCCCTCAGCTCCAGGGAAGCATTGCCACCGATCACCTGGTCCGCGAACACTGCCGTGCGGCCCTGAAACGACGCATCTTGCTCTTGCAGGTGGTCCTTCCCACCTTTAAACTCGTGAACCAGCCCGGCTACTCCCGCCTTGGCCCACCGGATCACTATGCTGCCCATCCTGATGTCGGGCTCGAAAGTGCAACCCAGGACACCGCGCTGGCCGATGTTCCCTGGAGACGTCAGTGTCTTCACGCTGATGGAGCGTTTTCCTACAAGGAGAAAGCAAGTCAGCGTGAGAAAGGCCAGACCGCCCCGCGGCTGTCATTCACCAACCCCGAGGCTGAACGGGCACTGGCATATCGCAAGGTCACCAGTAGCAGCTACCAGTGCTGCTAGCAGAGGTCAACTCCCATGGCTTATATACCAAGATAAAGCACAGGAGCATTTCTTTAGCAGGCAGTCTGCTTCAAAAAGTAGCTCCTCTTATTTGTTTGAGAAGAATTCACACGGTGTTTTCGTGCTTACTTACATGTATCAGGAATTTTCTCTTTGCAGCTGCCAGAAGAGCATGATTTTTGTGTCTTTTCTCGGGACCTCCCTTTATGCAATATAAATGTGATTGCAAGGCTTAATGCTGGCAGAGAAATAAGAGGCTGCTCTTTCACCCTTACTGGAATCCAAACTGTTTTCTTTCATTTAAGAAAAATCAGCATTTCCCTTCCCTGGGGACACAGATTGCTTCTCAAGACAAATCCTAACCAGCGAGCTTGAGAATTAGCTCCTTCCTGGAGTGGGGTCCTCTTTCCCATGCAGCCCTTCCCTAAGCACCCAAGGAGGCTGCATTTTGGCCAACACCAAAGCAACACATTTTTTGTCGTCTCTGAGGGAGCAGGGGAATGTGCCCCGTCCTGGCAGATACTGCCCGACTTTGCAATAAATACCATCGTCTCCTCCTATCTGAGAGAATGAGCACAGTACATGCACATACTTTTTGCATGTCTTGCAAGCCCAAGAAAATTTCAGGTAGCAGCACAGGTTGTGCTACACTTATTGACCCCTTGCCTCCGCCGGCTTCCCATGGAGCAACAGATGGAGTTGAACATTTCAGTTGCTAATGCACCAGACGATAACTAAAAAAAACAAACGAAAAAAGCCTTAATTTCTGCTGTGAAAGCATAGGTCAGGCATTCACTTCCCAGGGCAAAACGGAGCTGCCCCGCAGTGCCGGGGCTCACACGTGCACAGCCGGTGCTGCAGCCCAGCCTGGCCCGCTGACACATTTTCACAGAAATTAAGAGCCGACACAGATTTCCTCACTCAGCTCTGAGTGCCAAGTGCTGGTGTCTTCTAATCCACCCTGAGCATGCCTCTGTGTGTGTGTGTGTGTGTGTGTGTGTGTGTGTGTGTGTGTAAATCTCTGCATTAAAACCTACAAGAGCTCACAGTCTGCAAGGAGAGCACAGCTCCTTGTAGCCATGGAGCGATACCTTGTTGAGAAAGGCCAGAACTGAAGTCATCTGTGCAGTCTTAATTCAGCCATCTGCTACATAAACTTTATAAAGCGAGCCTTCGGTAAAAGGCTATAGGTGGCACTTCCACACAAGATCACACCTCAGCCCATGCACAGGATGGAGACACGGAGGTAGCAGCAGGGCAAAAGTTCATCGCCCTGCTGGTAACAGCAAGAAATCTGAGCAGTCACATACCTGAGACACCAAACCCGATGATCAGGGCAATCACCGCAGCCAGGATGATAATGACCGTAGTCATGCTATTTGGGGAAAAAAGAAAGGACAACATCACCGTGCAGCCCACCTCCTTTCACACCCTACATCTGCGGTGCACGTCTGCAGAGCCACCGGCAGGAAGGAGATCGAGGTGGGTAAGCCACAGACCTAGAGCAAGGTGGACCAGTGAAGCACATGACCACGGTAGTGATGAACATCAGGGTGAGCACTCGCCACCAAAGGTGGGGAACCATGTGGTGGGAGGAGAAGTGACCCAGGTTTTGCCTTTGGAAGGAGACAGTGGGTCCCAGTGGAGGATGCGCCTCTCCGCATCTCCTGGTGCATAAGCGAGCCAGGCAGGCCCTGCTGGCACTTGTGAGGGACCAGTTGCCCAGGGAGGTGAGCAGAGCACTGAGACAGGCCCCTGACCCCAGGAGACACCCAGTACGAGCCAGGCAGTGGGCAGGAGGGGGCTGGAAACAGGACCAGGTCTGTGAGCTGGCTGGTTTGGGGATGCACCGTGTGCAGATGAATAAGTGGCTGTTGAATGAGAAGCTGAGGAGGAGAAGACCACTTGCCAAGCCACACAAGCAGAGCAGCCCCCTCAGAGGAGATGACAGGCAGCACAGCGTGGAGCAGCACAGCTTGAGCCTTGCGGAGTGAAACCCATCTCTGGCACAGCCCCGGCTCAGACAGACCTGTAAAGGTGGCCTCGTGCAGGTTCCCACTGCAGTCAGTGGAGCTGTCTCACATGGTCCTGGGTGCATTGTCACATGGACTGGGGGTTCTGGCAGCAACCTCAGCTCCCCACTGGAGCAAGCCCTGAAGCAGCTCCCCACAAAAACCCACAGATACATCCCGGGGTGAGCAGCTCATGTGCTCGTACCCGACAGTCTCACAGGCTTGCTGGGCTCAGCCCTGCTCAGGACTGCTGGAGGAGAACCCCAGAGTGCTGCAGGAGGTCCTCACAGGGGACTTCCCCCCTTCTCCAAGCCTGGCAGGGCGCTGGAGGGAGCTGGGCTGCAGGAGGCACAGGCACTGGCCACGGCCACCGCACCAGCGTCTGGAGCTGCCAGCCCAGGGCTCATTTTGCCTCGTTGTACACAGAAACTCCTGAGCTGCCTCTTCCCATCTCATCCCCAGGCAGGACCACGCTGCGAGATGTCAGAGCCCTCCTGCCCATGCAAAAATAGCCACACGGCCTCAGCTGTGTTCACCGGCTTGTGGCACGCTCTTTCCCAACACATCGGACAGCCTCCCGCACAAGAGCCCGTCGGTGTCTGTACAACCGCACCACTCCTCCCGCCATTAACGTGTGCTGCATCAGTCACTTGCACAATCTCTCCTCAATCACCGCAGATGCCAGGGTTACGGGGCTGATACGGAGCTCTAGGGAGTTGCGCCATGTGAACAAGCCCCTCCTGCAGGGAGCAGCAGGGACGGGACAGAGGGAAGATGGGTTGAAAGAGGGTATAGAGAGAAAGGGAGATATTGCAGAAGGCTTGCTTGTTCTCCCAGTCTCCCTTCCATCCTCATCCTTAAAGCCAGCGGAAAGTTGTCTGAGGCAGCCCTGTCTGCACATGCCAGCATGCTCAGGAGAAGGGATCAGAACGAGTGTGCCATAAGTCCATATAAAGGTTCATACGAGTCCATATATACATCCACATGCGTACCAAACCTTCCCTGCCTAGACGCCCTCAGAGCTGGGAGGTGTCACATGTTTGGCTTCCTCCCCATTCTCACCAGCTTTCACTCACAACCAGGGTGGAGAGCAGTTCTCCGCCTGCTCCCTCCTGGTGCTCTGCAACTGCGGTCACAGCTGACCCCATTGGGGAGGAAAGCAGCGGATATCCTCCAGCCGCAGGCATCGGGCAGCTGGCGACCCATCACCAGCCTGGGGTGCCTCCCCTGGGGGCCTGCGAGATGGGGACTTCTTTTGTTGGCTCGTGCAGGTCCTGCAGCGTGACAGCGCCCGGCGGAGATTTGTCGTGTCCCACAGGGCTCAACCCCAAGTCACTCGGGGTCTCGGCCAGGCTCACTGTGGGACAACCCTGTGCTTTCCTATTCCAGGGCAGATACTGAGCCTCTGTGTATGCTGAATAATATCTACCTCCTTGAGGAGCTCCACCAATTTCTATGGAGCAGATCTCAGAGTGAGATAGTTGCTATAAACTCAGTAAAGGTTGCCATGATCAGCCTCAGCTCTCATGCCTGGGAAGCATGGGCTTAGACCTACAGCACATATGCCTGGAGCAAGTGGCAGCCATGCCGTCTCACAAGGGCTGTGATTCACCCTCACACCTCTAGATTAAAATCTTCCTTCCCGAGAGTGGGCAGGGGAGAAATTTATGGGAGCCAAGGGATGCTGCCTGCAGGTTATAGAGGATTTCATCGATAAATGCCGGAGAGGGTATGGCAGGGGACAAGCAGCCAGGTACCCCTGCTGCGCAGTCCCTGAACACTTCAGGTGCCACCACACTTGCCTCCGGTCCTCGAAAAGACCCTCTGGCCTGAACACCACCTCTGCCCTAGCACTGTGCCAGGCAAAACCGTCCTCAGCTCTCTCACAGACAAACACAAACCAGTGCCAACAACCCAGCACCAATGCTTTTGTCCCCCGCTGGCACCACCTGCCCCCGTAGCTGCAAAGCCTTGCTAGCTTTGCATCCAGAGAGGTGCTTCCCACCCCTGGTTCAAGGCAGCAGGGCTGAAGGAAAAAGCTGCTCATTTGTTACAGAGGGGATGGCAATTTGGGGTACATGGATGCCACTGATGACTTCAACACCCCTTGCCAGGGACAAGGGGAAATCAGGCTCTGTGGAGTTTCCTCCACAGAAACTGCGAGATCCAAGAATCACAAGGGCCTTAAAAATATTTGCCAGCGAGCTCCTCATGCATATGGAGGCGATCTGGAGTGCGGGGCGAACAAACAAGAGGAAGCTGGCAACCTGGCCACACGCTGACGGTAGCTGTGTTTCGCAACAGTCCAGTCCAGCAGTTCAAGTGAAAAGCAATTTTCTGTGCATCAGCACCCCTCACACTTCCAGCGTTTCAGAGGTATGGAAGCTGGCTGATGCAGATGGCTGGGGCTGCACAGGTCGGAGCCCTGACGCCACTCTCGGTTCCTGGCAGCACTTTGGCAGTCTGTGGGATGCCGCTCCGCACATCCTACCCTCTTTTCCCCGGTCCCATCCCTGATCAGCCAAATGGGTTTTGCCCGCAGCTCTGGGCAGCCTGAATGCTGCTGGGCACAGGGGACAGAGAGAGGCTTGCAGCCCCGTGACAGGCGGCAGAGGCTTAATCCTCCTGATCTCTAGCTCCGCGCAGAGTAAGCTTTCCCTTGGGAATGGGCTTAGAGGCGCGAGGATCAAAAAACCTGGAAGATTAAGAGATTGAAGGTCCCCTGCCTTCCTCCTTATATCAAAGCTTACTGTGGGAAAGAAATAGCATGGCAGGGGCAACCCAAAAGGAAGGGTTTTCCGTTCCAGTAAGTGGTTAATGATTGCAGAGCTCAACTTTTCTCAGTGCTTCAGTTTTATTTTTTGAGTTGTTTTGTTTTGTTTTTTTCCTGAAATCCAGTAGAAACCTCCCACTGCTCCTCTGAAGATTCCTGGAAAATTCATCTCTCTGTCTGGGCTATTTCTGCATTTCAAGATTAGCCCGAAGACGACAACGGCCTTGAAGAAGCCTGCTGCTTCCAGTAACCCACTGCTGTCTGGCTGCGTGCAGCCCTCAGGGTGGGCAGAGGTGCTGGCAGAGCCGGAGGATGGTTCTCAGAGCAGCAAAGGGTAGGCGTTCATTTTTTCACACCCTTCAGTTACTGCATTTGCCTGACAAAAGCCAGCTGGGCTGCCTCTTGAGAATAACAGAGCTGGTTATTACACGCATTCCAGACGCATGAGGACTACGATGCCCAGTGGATATTTACACTGTGTTACATTATGTCTACTAGTGATCTCACTTTCATCAGTGAAAAGGTGCAGATAATATTACTATTTAGTTCTTCCTTGATGTTCCATGTGAGAAAGCTGGAGCACGGCTCATGTGTGAGAGGTCTCTTCTGTTCACATGTGGACTGTCCTTCTCCCCACTGCTGTTCAGCTTAGGTGGGACAGCTGAAACCTTTTTGACAGAATAGCTGCAAGCAGGGATGCCTCACACACCTTGCTGGAACCTTTGCCTCCATCAAGCCTGGAAGAGCCCACACCTGGGATGAAGAGACACGGCTTGTTGGTGGCTCTGTTCAGGCAGTCAGGTTTAGATGCAAGCCCGGTCCATGTTCATTGGAGGCTGAAGCAAGTTTGCCAACTAATTTAGCCATCTGGTGGGGGTTATTTTCAACTAATCAAGAGATAAGGAAATGAGGTAGATATTTTTATGGCCTTCCCCACGATACTTCTTTTTCTGACTGCAGATCACCAGGACTTGGTCAATAACTCCAAAGGAAACAGGCTGTTTGAAACAAGAGGCACAAACCAGCTGGGACGTCTTCCCAGCTCTTACTCCTGACCCCCACAGCAAGGAAACTTGCTGTAGGATTGCTCTTGCCTTCCTGCCCACAGCATGCGATGGAGATATAAGTGATTGTCTGAGAGCCAGCAGAAGGAACGCAGAGCCTTCCTCAAGCCACTGATACCCCAACCTACCACAGCAGGAACACAGAGCCTTTCTCGAGACATTGACACTCCAACCTACTACAGCATTCAAACCTGAGGTAGCGGATTCCACCAGCCATGCACAGTTTCTAGGACACACATTTCCATCCTGGCTACAGTTGATGACCTGCACATGGGTGTCTGACAGCTACTCAGTCTTACAGATTGTATAAAAGAAGCTGTACCGGTATTTAAGTAGCCTGGGTGAGTGCAGTATAGAGTCAAGCTGCAAAGAACTGCTGTCTTGAAAGCTCCTGGCAGCAGGGTGATACAGCCGAGGCGTCTGGAAAATGCAATTCCCTCCCTCCTCGCTCCCAAAGCAGATGCAGATAATACCATACCTCCAGAAAATGACCTGGCCTTGGGATGCCATGGTCACAGCACCTACGAAGACAAGCCAAACTCCAGGTGCCCAAAGGTCCCACACTGTTCAGCCTTCGCATGATATATTCTCCCGGGCTTAAATAACTGAACTCAGCTAAGGAGTGGTGAGCCCAAGCAGTGAACTCTGAGGAATGAGGAAGCAGTGAGCGTCTCAGCTCCCCCCACCAGGCCAGTCAAAAGCAGGGAGGCTTGGTTAGTCACTGAGGCAACAGGAGAGACCTCCTACACCACCTGTTAAAGAAACATGTCTGACATAAAACAAAAAATAACACAGCTCATGGTTTGGTAGCCAGCTAATCTTGGGGTCAGAGTGCAGTAGTCTCCCATGTAGATCCACAGCTCACTCATCGCTGGTGGGTTGCGTTATATCCAGGACTAGCTCAGGTCTCCTTGCTAAAATCTCCAATCATGCTGTTGGCACTGGGCAGAGAAGTCCCACCTGCGGGTCCCTTCCTGGCCCCACTCGCAATGTGCATCTTCCCCTCTCTCCCTGTGCTGTGCTAAGAGGCTCCTCCAGGCTCGGCAGTGCCATCAGAGCCACACAGGTTTGGCAGCGGCCTCTTTTCTGACTGCTGTTTTCTTCTGCTGAACTCCTCCAGACCAAACTACTTCTCCTCCCCAAGGCCAGCTCCTGCTGCTCTCAGATCTGCCATTATGATGGACATCAGAGCAAGTAAAGGAAAGAAACTGGCATAGACCCTGCAAGCCTTTCCCTCTGTGCTTGGTATCACTTGAGGCTGGGGGCAGGATGAGTAGCTCTTGGGCATAAGAGGTTGAGAAGGGCAGAGAGATTGTGAAAGAGCAGAAAAGGGAAGGCAGCTTGCACCACCGTTCCTGAAGGGGAACCTGTGATTCCTGTCATCTGCATCTAGACTGCGTTCCAGGGAGGATGGGGAACGGGGAATTTTTGACAATCCATAGCCATCTCCAGCAAGTTTGGATGGTTAGTGGGAGTGAACAGCTTTCCCAGGCAGAGCTGAGGATGCCCAGAGGAACTGGGAACACTCCAGCACCTAACAAAAACCAAATTACGTTCTTTGCAACAACCAGAGGTTAAATTCAAGACCAATTAACACTGGTCAGTCATGACCAAACCAGCTGCAAAGGCTGAGTAGGGCTCAGGAGGGCTTACAATGCCGAGGGGCACAGAAACCTTCTAACTGTGCATGTGCGAGATTTCAGAAGTGTGCACTTAGTCTTTTGGACCACAGTTCAACTCCAAAAGAGCCTGTTCACCTCCACAAGGGATGAACATAGCCAGATGTGGTGCGTGAAACATAACAGACTTTTCTAGACAGCAGAGAGGGGGCTGGAAGGGGCTGTGGCTCTTGTACAGGCATCCACGTCAGTAAACTCTATTCCAAGGCATTTAGCACCCAGGGGTCACCACTTCCAGCCTCCTCATGCCAGGATGAAGTTACGTGTCACAGCTTGTGTTGAACCTCCTCCCACGTCCCACCACCTTGCACTGATGAGAGCACAGACCTCAACCTCCACTAAGCCTAGTCATCTGTTAGGAGACAAAGTAAAATTAGAAAGCAAATGGTTTCCTGCCAGGTTAGGGGGTTGAATTGGCTCCCCATGTCGTCAGAGGAGAGTCACACCTAGTGATACTGCTGGTGCGGCAGGACCGTGTGGCCTGCAGCAAGGACAGAGGAGCCAGGGTGGGACCTTCTCCTTTCAAGGATGACTAGCTGTTGGTTTTACTCAGCCGTTCATGTGCTGCCTCAGTGTGAGTGTTTGACTGTGAAGCTAATCGCTCTCCAGGTAGAAGAGCTACCTGAACACCCTGTGCAAGGTCTGTGGCAGAGGTACGAAGAGGACCTACTTCTAATGCTCCAATCTTGGCAGTTACTGACAGCACGTCCTTCATCCTGTGGCCTCTGAATGAAGTGAGGAGTGGAAATCTTTCACCTGAGAATCACTGTTGCTTTCTGGTTGTTGCAATAGTTTAAACTTATAAAGCAGACTTTATATGGTTTTCACTTCCCTTCTGCTTTAGCATGGAATAGCCCTTTTTAATCTGAAAAAAAGAAATCTGATTTATTTTGTAGTGTTCTACTGATTACTAAACCTGTCGTAATTTAGCAGAGCATTATTAGAAGCTAAAAATAGCTCCAGGCCATAGTGGCCTGGTGGGAAATGCAGATTAAGAAATATCCTGTTGCCCTCAGTGACACCTGATTTACAGCTGCCTTTGGTGCGGTGCACCAGTTAACTCTGGGTCACAGCAGCAGCACACCTCAACCACACAGTCAACGATCGGGTTACTTCCATGTTGGAAAACCAGGTCTGTTTCTCAGGCAGCCCTGGTAGGACCAGGGCAAGTCCCATTCACTAGGGCAATACCACATTAATTTCTGAGCAGCTCTCATGCTGGAGCCGACTCCTCTCCGTACGTTTATACTGCAAAAAAACCAAGAGGTATTCAGGATATTTCCCAAAGAAATTAGGATCTGTGACCACATGGTCTGCCCAGCTCTTACCACTTTTGAATCTATTAGCAAAATCCAACCAAATGTGACAGCAGGATCTGGTCCCACATAGTCTGTGAAAGCTGGTGAGCACCTGGGGAGGAGAGACATCAGCCGTCTTCTCTGAAGGGAAGGCGACAGCAGGCACAAACTCTTACCAGTTTTGCTGGGCCCACCAACCAGTGCCCTACAGCTGGCCACAGCACATGCTGTCTCTTGCCTGCATGAGGGAACAGTAGGGGCAGGAAGGACTGAAGGTGTGTCAGGGCCCAAAAAGATGTTCAGTGGTCTGGGGGAGTCACAGGAACAAGTACCAGACTGCGGTCACTCTGCCCCTCATAATACAACTTGTTTCTTTCTTCACAAATAATAATTCTGTCAGAAGAGTTCCTTTACTTATGGCAAGTTCATGCCTTATTTCAATGTCACTGGAAAGCTGAAGGAGCTATCAGCGAAGGAGGAGAACCAGGAGAAGATGGAGTTGTGGCAAGCTGACAAGCAGCTGAGTTTGATGTAGTGCTCAAGAGAGGTGAAGGCAGCCAGCAGGCTGAAAAAGAGGAAAGCTATCCTCTTGGGATTTGGCCAAAAATGTTGGACACCTTTCCAGCCTTGTGCTTCCACATCTGTAACAATGGTGTCAAGAGGTGCTTGAGAAGCACTGGAGATGGGAACACTAGTGGTCGCACCCGAAGGCTGGAAGGAGGAGAGCCTTTTCAGCTCTACCTGTCCTCAGCCTCGCCTGCGCTTGAAGGAAAGCTGGAAGCAGCAGCACTCAGAACGAGCCCTCATCTCTCAAAACAGGGAGGTGGTGAGCCACCCTTGGCTGGAAATAGGCAAATCCCCCTAGGCTGCCTGCGGGCCCCTGCCAGGGTCTGTCTTGACATGGCACGATGGTCAGTGCACCCTTGTGAATGACATCCTGCCGTGGGAAGGCCAAGAAGCCCTGCTGAGCCAGCTTCTACACTGCTCCTGCAATCTTCTGGGGACAAACAAGACACTCATGCACAGAGCTTCAAGCGCAGCCGTGTCACCAGTGTGATTTGCCTCCTCTGAGAAGGGATAGATATCCTAGCATGATACCTGACCCTAGAGGCATCCTACGTGGAGCCTTCCATGCTGCAGGGCCTCTCCCAGGTCTTCCACAGTCTCTTCTTCTTGCTGTGTTTTTCCTTCCAGCTACGTTCTGTTTCCCTATCCAGGGAGTAAGTCCTCCTATCTTGCCTCCCAAAGCTCCTATGTATGTTTATCACCATTTATTTTCTTTTTTTTTTTTCCCCAAACTTTGGAGACAGGCAATTTTATCAGCAAGGGCTTTTGTCCTGGGAGAAACATGCATATTTACCGGTGCTGTTCTGCCAGAACTGCATGTATGTCTGTCTTGAAAATACCTTTGTTATCTCAAGGACCAGCTGGCCAGAAATAATATCATGCAGCCCAGCAGACTAACTACAGCTCCTAAGCCACCACCTGCCAAAGGCTGATTTCCAACAGAGCACTGGAAGCCATTCCTGGGAATGGCTCTTGGGGACCAGTGTGAGACTCCAGCAGATCAGTAGGATATATTCATTTGGCAAAGCATTCCGAGTAATGAACACTGAGGACAAAGTCTGCTTGCAAATAATGGGAGGACACTCACACCTAACCCCCACAAAGTGACGAAGGTCATTAAATGTCTTTTCTGCACATGATTCTTCAAGCTATCCTCATGCACAGCCCGCTTTGCCCAAACACAGAGGGGTAGCTGGTCAATACTTTATAATCCCTGGGACTAACTGAGCCTTCAAGTCTACCAGAAAAAAAAAATCCATATAAGGGCCTGACCCTGGCAGGATTAGGACCCCATGCTGTCCGAAAACTGCTCTCTCCATGTCAAACGTAGAGCTGACTGCAGTTCCCTGAAGGCTTATATGTTCGCTGGTGTAATTCTCACAAATAGCTTCTTGGAAAATGTCAGCGACAGGGTGTGTAAGGGATGCCTAACACAAAGAGAAAACACATTCTTCTGTCTGAGAGGACTAAGATGTTTTTAGATAGAAATTATGTGCCTAGAAGGTGGTGCCGTCCTTATGTGTTCCCTCTGCAACACAGCATGGACGCTCCGAGAAAAAACAGTGCACAAGTAGGGGCTGGGGGGCAAGAAATAGAAAGACACAGAAAACGAGACATTTCATCACATTCTGTACTGGGCACTGACTCTGCACATAGCAAGGACAAGAATGAGTTAGTTTGTTCCATTAAGGGTTAACTCAAATTAAACTTTCACTTTGAAATTTCAGAGTCAGCAACTTGGAGACTTAAATTGCCTAACTTGGAGATTTAAACTGCGTAACCTTCCCCCATTTGTTTGACAGCCCTTTCTGGATGATTAATGGAAAGCTATAAACAGCATTTGCATAAGGATATCTATCTCCTTTGCTGGGAAGAAGAGGTTCCAAAACTGGCTTTGTAAGAGGCGTGAACAGCAGATGAGTCTTCTAGGTCTGAGCAAGCAAACAGACAGCACAGGTTTTTACTATTTACAAGCCAGCTATCATCAGCCAGAAAGCACGAACCAGTCCTTACTGTTGACACTAGAGCAGCATTCCTCTCCCCAAATGACCAACAGTCAGACCTTTGTCCCCAGGCAGTATTACGAGCCCCTAGCAACACACACCTAACTAGCAAGGTTACCCCCAGGGCAGTAGCGTTCCCGGTCTCAATGACACGAATGTGTTTTGTTCAGGAAGGTATCCAGGGTGTCTGCTTCACCCAGGCAAGTGGCAGGCACTAATCGGCAGGTCAGCAGTTGCCCTTCCAGGAAAGTTCTTCCTCCTCATCGTCATAGATGCCATTACCCCAACTATGGGTTGGCAGTGTGCATACGAGCCCAGAAGATACATCCACCCTCCCCCCTGTGGAAAATGGGACAAGCTCTCCTCCTAAAAACAGAGCCTTGCCAAGACTGCACAAGCCAAATCCAGGAGTTTTGCTGTATTCTGTCTCCTTCTGATGCTCTTCCTTAGTTGCCCCAGTTCAGGACAGCTGCAAACCTGCGCCTATGGCTCCTACCGATGCTCAAACTGTCCCCAAATTTTCCCTTGGTGAGCTGGGTGCTCTCCTGGCTCCCATAGCATCCCCAGCAGTGTTATGTCCCACACCATCTCCATGGAGAACACACAGACTAGGTGAATGACATTCTAATTCCTGTTCCCATCAGTGCCATTGGTTTTCCTTGGATTTCCTTCAGATATATTATAACCCATCTTGCTCTTAGTTTGCAGGGCGGGTGTAATGAGACTACAGCTCACTTGGAGAAAATATAAGAGTTGCAAACACAACAGCACCTCCCAGGAGTATGACTGTGCTATATGCGCACATCCAAGGCCAGAATCCAGCCGCATATCCGATGCGGAGGCAGAAGCCATATTCAGGCTGCCAAGCCTTTCCAAGGCACGAACACAAACCATTTGGAATGTGACCTAACAAGCAGCTTTGGCCTCTTCAAGAAGGACAGCAGAGATTGTCGATCCTGCAGAATGAGACACGTCTTGACCCTCCTGTGAGGTAACTGCTCAGACTGAGTTTCCCCTTAGAGCCTGACCCCACAGGCCTCGAGTCCTTGAAAGCATAGGCACCAGTACAATGCCCAGCGTTTACTCCCATTCAGGCACAAAACAACTTTGCATACACAGCCCTGGGTGGAATATAAGGCACAATTTTATTTTCCCTCATTCCTTTTTCTCAGTTCGCACTCATCACGATGTTGTTTGTTGTTGTTGATCACTCATCACAGTGATCACGGGGATCCTCGCGGTTTGTGCTCACGCAGCAGCCAGCAGCAGTGCCCTGGGCTTGCAAGGGCTCACCTGGCCGCTCAGAGCGCCACTGTCCTGAGCAAACTCCTCTGCGAGGTGTCGCTGGGTGGCCCACCGAAACACTCTGAGCTCTCCTTCACTTGTCCACAGCATGACCAATGTGGGCAGCCAGGGTGACCTTTGTGTCCATGGCCACAGCCTTGGTACCCACCTGCAAGAGAAGAAACACCACCAGCTGAACCAAAAGCTGGCCAGAAAATCCCAGTGTGGCAGAGGCTTTCAGAGAGTGCTTCAGCTCCAGGACTTGTCTAAGACAGGGAGGCACATGCTGATGAAAACACAGTTTATTCAAGGCCAAAATTGCCAGGGCTACATAAAGAAAGGAGAACAACCGAGGGGGACCTCCCCGTTCCAATCGCTGGGGAAAGCTGAAGATTTCCGTCCCATTGCCTGTTGAGTAATGCAAGCCACAGGCCTGCAGAACCCCGTGCCAGCCACTGGTGGCTATGGGCAGAGCTAGATACAGATCAAGCACAGAAAAAGGAATAGGCTGGTTCTATACTAAAACATGCAAAACACACAATGATGCATGCAGGTCAAGGACAGGGAAGCTGGTTGGGATTAAACAAATAAGGGAGTTGAACTCTTATCCTAAATGAGGAGTGAGGCTTCTCCATAGGACAGCACTGGGCACCGTGTGACACAGCTCAGAAGCTCCCGACCTGCCAGCACTGGAAGAGGAACAGTACAGATATAGTGCTGCTTAGCCTCACTGAGAAGGGCTGAAAGACAGAGCTGCACTGCCCCATCTCCTGCAGAGTTGCCTCAGGTCTCTCTCTATGGGGTGTGCTGCAAAGACTTTTAGCATGTCCTGCTGCATTTCTCACTGCTGCAGTCCCATCCTACCAGAAGATACGTACACACAGGTTATCACAAGCCTGGTGCATGTGCAAGGCAAGAGCTGGGCTGGAGTATCTACTCACAGCTATCTGCACTAGGGAAGACCAAACGCAACAAACCTTCCTGACACCAGCAGCATGGGGAAAGACGAGCACTCACCTGGCATGGTCCCCCCACAGGCACAACGAGCAGCTTTCTGCCCTCCACTTGAGCAGAACGTGCAGCAGTGAAACACGCCTTGGTGCTCACGGAACTTGTTTTTCACCATCAGACTGAATGGAGAGCCCTGCAGAGGACAAGCAAGCAGAGAGGTTGCTGCAGTGGATGCTATCAGATGTTGTGTTTGCATTTTCAAAAACCAACCTGTCAGTCACAGATCACTAAGCCCAGTCTTAAACTGCTAAGTGGTAGAGGTAATCCTTAGAAATATTTAAAGCAAATACTTAGAAATGAAAAGCAGGTAAAGAAGAAGCAGCACAAGAGAAACAAGAAATGCTACCTGTACATGCTGCCCTTTCACATAGACGCAGACAGCATACAAGCCTGGCTCCTCAGGGCTGTAGGAAATATGGTAGGTCCCATCACCATTATCACACACAGTTGGCTTGACTGCACTACAAACAGAGAGAAGTCCAAGAGGTCAGTGACTGGCAGAAAATTGCTCTACATGTAAACCACTGTTTGGCCTAGATTTGTGGTCGGTTCCTTATCCTCAACTTTGTTCAGCAGCTGTGGGTCTCATGCGAGCTTTACAGGATGCATGAGCAATGCTCAAGCACTGAGTAGCTTTCACACACACCTGCTACCAGGAGCTGCAATAGCCATACAAAGGAAGTCACACAAAGCTAGCTGCACTGCAAGGATTTGTAGCAACCCTGAGCACTGAAAGAGCAGAAGATGACAGACAGCACACTTGCAGGTTAGATTATCCCATCAGATAAGAGCCTGCAGAAATGGGGTAAATTCACAGCTTCAGAGAGCAGTTGCGTCCAGAAAAGCCCATAAATAAAACAGGACATAAACAGGGCAGGTTTGAGTCACTTCAACCACTGTCCCAAACGCGTTGACCCCAACTCTTCTCTTCAGTGCTCTGAGGAGTTCTAGGTTCCTGCTGGTGAGCTCTCCCCTTCCAAAGTGAAGCTCACTGGGTTTCACAAGGAACCCTGGTGGACAGAGTGCCAGGGAGAAAGCATCAGCTAGTTACTTACGGACCAATTGCCTGCTTCACAGAAAGATGGAAAGAGCTTTCCACAGACAATTATCAGGCAGCTCTGCATAGAGGAAGGTGTTCTTCCTAATCCCCACTAATTAGTCTCTTGTGCCCCACAAGATGACAGTTTATAATCTTCCAGATTTGCAGGCTGTATTCCCCACCCCCCACCATTTCACATCAATACAGCTGCCTACATCATTTCCTGCCATGAACTGTGCAGTGATAGTTCACATTCTTCTGTCGCTGCTGTGCCTCCACCCAAAGCCAGACAGCTTTCAGCAACGGATGTAGCAACTGCATACGCACAAGAGCAAGCAATTGAGTTAATGTGGCCACAGCGACCTCTACCCCACCGAGCAAAATCCACGTAATCCTCATGTGCACACCTTCCTACGTTGTACGTGCACCTAAGGAAGGAAGCTACATTGAAATGATATTCTTGAACAATGATGCTCTACTGATAAGCATCTGTGCAGCCAGCACTGTTTCTGTATGCCATGTCAACACTTCCCCATAGCAAGGAGTTTTAGCATCCTGTCCCTTTTTTCATTAGGTCATCCCACCAACAGCGTTCCTGGGACAGGTTACCCCAGAGTCTTGCTCCAGCTACATTGTATGTAGTATAAAACAGAATAGAAGTTTTTCCTAAGAACTGACCCCCAATTGCTTCTGCGTTTGTACCTGGCTGCTTTATAGTAACAAATGCGCGGGGAAACAGTTACAAAATAATTTTTTCTAGTTGGTCATTTTCATTGTGGAAACACTTAGGAGCTCAAGTGCGGTCTTCCCTGCTTTTGCTAGAAAACATCCAAACGTTAAAGTGCTCAACATTGCAACTACAAAAGTAAGCACGATGAAGTCCTGACACAGATTCTTTCTCCAGAACATGAACTAGGCACTGTCAGAGGCTCCCGGGCTTGGTGGACTGTCTGTCTGACTCGGGACAGTCATTCAGGGGTTGCTATGTTTTACGCTTATTAGATGTTAACAAAAGCAGGAGCCCTGGGTGTCTACTGGTAGCAGTGGGAAGGAGCAACAGCTCACTCTGACAAAGTGTAACACCCACTGAGAGTTGAATCCTTTAAGAAGTCCCAAATCACTCAAAGAGTCAATACAAATCTGAGCCAACACTGTCAAGCTCCACACAGCCAAATACAACCAGTAGGAAGCACTGCTATACTTCTGGAAGAACAGTAGTGCCTTTTCCCCTACAGATTCTGACCCACATGCCGAAGCATGTCCTCCCACCTGCCCAAACAAGGAGGGAGCCAGGGTAAGGGAGCTAGAAAGGCAAACCCAGTGACCAGGGAGTTCCCAGGTGAAATACCCACCAGTCCCTCTTGTCCTTGTGGGTGATGGTGACCCGCACAGCCTCTCCTCCTCTCCCAATCCGCTCCCCCGTGGTGTCATTGCAGAGCACGGTAAAGCCAGTCAGCTGGTTCTGACGGGCACTGTGGAGATCTGTAAGGCAGAGAAACAGAAGCAGAAAGGATTCATGCCAGCCATGATTGCCACCTCCCACCTATTTTGCAGTGTTGCAGTCCCATCAGAGCGCAACCAGGACTCTGCTGCTGGGGTGGGTGTACAGCTCCTTCCACCCACAGGGAAAAATAAAGATATCACTGGGGACCAAGAGAGAGTGGACAGCCATAGGCGCTGGAAGATGTTGGGCAGGCTTAGCCCAGAGGTCTGCATGGACCAGGATGATCTTCCTGCCTGCCCCTCTGAGCCCCTCTGGCATCTTCCCAGAAGGCCTCAAGGTGCACCATGCAACCAGGAGGGAGGAGGAACAGCACACTGTGCAGTGTGGAGCCCCAGAGACTTCAGCACTTACCATTTAGCATGGAAAGGATTGAACAAGCCCTGGGTCTGTCTAACCTGCCCTGCGCAGGCCATTGCTGACCAGAGGTGGCTGCGCTCTGTGGGCTGGTCTGAACGTTATCTGTTTGCTGGCCCTACTCCAAGTCCTTAATAAGCAAACATCCATGAAACCATCCATACCAGATATTCCCACGGCAATCTCAGCAGAAGCTGCAATGGGAACTTGCTCAGCCACAGACGGGATCTGTCTGGGCCCATGCTGCAGAACAGCTGGGGCCACCGAGTGAGCATCACAGCCTGCCATTGCAGGCGCCATCCCCTGAGTAAGCTGTGGTCTTTGGCCTACGGGTTGCTCTCCTCACACCTCACCCCGTGCCGAGGTCAGTGATGTTGCAGAGGGCAGCTCCAGTACAGTCACATCTGGCTGGGGACAGCTCTCTGTCTCCCCACCCAGCACAGCTCCTGTAGGCCCTCAGCAAGCAATGCAACCTCTGGCAGGGCCCTGCCCTGCCATACCCCTCTGCCCCTAGTCACTGCCTGGACAGCAGGGAGCCAACAGTGCCCTAAGCTGCGACACCATGTGGGTACAGAGAACGGAGAGGTGACTTCAGGAAGCAGCGCGTTCCCATTCAGCTGTTGTACAGCACCCCGTTACCTTCTCCGTGCAGGGTACATCTGGCTGGATCAACCACTTTATTGAGAATGGCCCCAAAAACTTCATAGCCGCAACACTGCCCTGCCCTCTCCTGAGGAGAGAACTGAATCCCGTTGTCTACGCTGGGGTGAGTGTTGTAAGCAACACTGTTCAGCTTTGCCAGCCGGCTCGCCACCACCCCTTTGGTGATGAG
Source organism: Calonectris borealis (assembly GCF_964195595.1). Lineage (NCBI taxonomy): Eukaryota > Metazoa > Chordata > Aves > Procellariiformes > Procellariidae > Calonectris > Calonectris borealis. The sequence continues at coordinate 88,837,765 of NC_134312.1, read as the reverse complement.
GATCTCCAGGTCCGAGCCGCTCGTCAGCAAGCGTTCCGTGAACTCTACGCCTGTCCTCATGTCCAGCAGCAGCTGCTGCAGCTGGGCCTTCTGCAAGTGCAGCAGGTTTTCCTTCTGCACCTTCAAGTCCTCCAGCTGCTTTAGCATCCTGTCCCGGTGCTCTTCAATTGCTTTCACATACCCACTGGCAAACAGACAGATCTCTGTGGCCACGGCCTCTGCGCGGCTGCGGACAGCACTGCCCATGTCATCAATCTGGCCCAGCACATCCTCTAGGGTACCCATGTGCTGCTGGGTGCTTTTCAGCAGCTCCCGCAGGGCATCCCCATGCCTGTGGATGACATTGCCGGTGAAGTCATAGGGGTGCTGCCGGTGCCTGTCTACAACGCAATCCCGGCACACAGGCTGGTCACACTGCTCGCAGAACAGCCTTAGCTCCTCTGTGGGATGAGAAGGGCAGAAGAGAGGCTTCCCGGCCTGGCTGCAATCCTTGGTGTTCTCCAGCTCCGTCACGGCATGAGAGGCTGTCTTCTTCTGTCTCCTAGAAGGGAGCAACCACACGTCAGTTCATGCATGTGAGATATGAAATGCAAACACCCGAGACCCCTTGCAAATGCCAGTCTGTACAGACTGCAATTCACACTGTGTGTCGCTCCCTCCTGTCTCCACTGAAATTCCACTCTGCATGAAGGGACTTGTGGTCTCCTGAGGACAAGACTCCACACAAAAGAGGACAGCATCTACAAGCAGCTCATTAGAGGCTGCTCTTGGGCTCCCTGCATGCTGTCAGCACTATTTTCAGACACAAGAATTGTGTGACCCACCATGGCCACACACAGACCAGGGAACGGGCTGTCAGGCTGCTACTGCCAGCAGCCCCTTCATGGAGCCTGACAGAAGTGGGATAGCTGCAATTACCCCCAGAGCCCGCTGTGACAAAGGCAGCAGGAGGGCAGTGAGCCCTGCAAAGTGAGAGCTGGCAGGAGGTGTCTCAAAACAGTATTGCTCACCAACAGTCACTTCTGGAAAGGAACGGGAGATGCCAGGCTCCTCAGTCATCAGCCCAATGATTTTCACCAGCTTTAAATTCTCTGAGGCAAATGAGCTCTAATATCCCTTAGGGGAAAATCTAGTTCAGGCCACCATCAGAAGACAGTCTGTGGTAAAACATTTAATATTCTGAAAGTCAAACTCAATTTTCTTGTGGCCGCCAGGTTAGGTCCTGCTCAGATGAGACCAAGGATGGCACACAAAGAACCTGTTAGGATCCAGCCATCCACCATGTTACAGGGCAGCACTAGAATATTTCCATTTTATGCTATGTTGGACACTGGGAGCTAATTATTGAGCAGGATGTAAAAGCCTTCTCTCCTTCCTTGTCTCCTGCACTAATGACTTTTGGCAGCTGCGATGGGATCTCCAAGCCATAAGCAAAGAAATACTCTGAGGACCAAGCTCTGTAGAGTTGCTCTGGCAACACAAAGCAACCTCATCACAGGGCAGGACATGGCCCTTATACTACTCTTTTCACTTTCCACTAATCTCCCCTGGGTCCAGCACATTTTCAAAGCTTTCTAGCATTATTTGCATAACACCCTTCAAATTCACACTTTCCTGACTTCAGCGTAAGACCTCTCTCACTTATTCCAAGGAGCACAATGGTGGCAGTCAGATCCTTAGAAATCTTCCCTACACACCAGGAAATAACTTCAAAATAGTTTTCCTTGGCCCTCGTTCTGCTCTGCCATCAACTAAATCAAGTGCAAGTCTGCAGATGCGAATGGGGTGAAAAAATGATATCAGTAAATTAGGCAGGAAGCAGGTCATCAGGACAAATTTTCTACTGCTTTATATCTTCTGCAGTTATTTCTGTCAGTGCAGAAGGCTGCTATTCAAGGTCTCAGTTTATCACTCTTCAGCAGCTTGCATGGGGTATGAGGCATTAGCTAATCAGAATGGTATGCTGAAAATTACAGGCCCAAGTAGAAAGGTAACTAAGAGTCTAAGCCATTTTACCACAGGCACTAGTATCTGCAGGGGGGCAGGGCAGCAAGGAATATGCCTCGGTTCTTTCTGGGGAAAGTATTTGCTAATCAAGTGGAAAGGAGCAGCAAACATGGAAGGAATAGGCTGAGCTGATTAACGCAGGTTAAGAGGCTTCCCTGGCTAGTGCTACCGGGTGTTTTTCTGATCCTGCCTGTCACCTCCTTGCTTCAGAAGGCCATTCAGACTTCCTGTCGCTTTTCTTCCATAGTGCTGCCTGTCCTCTGCCCTGTTCACAGGCCACTGTGGCCGCCTCCTCTTCAACTCCTACCTCTCTTGCAGTCACCTCTTCTTCCTGCCTTACTGACATGACCCTCTCTGAGGTACACAGCTCTCTTCTGCTGTCACTTCTTGTTCTTCTGTATTCCAACAGAACTAAACCGTGCAACATCAGGCACTAAAGCAACAGTGTAACTGCTGTAGGCTCCCAACCTCACAGAAATGCTGAAAATGCACACAAGATACATCAACACAACAGCTAACAGACAAGCACACAGGTCGATTATCAGGAGGTAGCAACCACAGTAGGCAGGTTAGTGTCAGGACTTCCATTCATCTCCTTTCACTTCACCTAAGGGTGCCTTTGCACATACACACAGTAAATGTTTTTGGAGGTGGAGGGAGGCAGACCAGCAGCTTAACTTCCCCATTTTCCCTTGGGAGATGTGCCTCCTCCAAAGCGGAACAGCACAACACGCGAGGCTTTTGTCCTGCTAGTACTCTGCCCACACCCACGCCTGTTGGGGTGGTCAGTCTCCCCACCCAGCGATGCTAAACCCAGATGCAAACCAGCAAGCGGCACCACCACGGGCAAAGGATGGCCTGATTTTGGACTTAATGACCTCACCTCAACAGAGCTGACTGACCTATGGCTAGCAGCTTGCTGGTCCCCACCCGAGTACAGAGCATCCTCTGGGGAGGATAAAAACCCACTAGGGATTGAACAAACTGGAAGACCTGTGCTGTTTTGGCTATCTCTGCGTGGGTCCCTGCCTGCTGCACCCATCCACCCACACGCTGCCCTCCAGCAGCCCGAGAGGGGAAGGCCGCCCCACGCACCCCGTGGCGAGGTGGCCCTATCCGGGCCGGGCCTCGCCGCCCCCTCACCTGTGGGCCTGGCAGCAGAAGAGGCAGAGGTCGGCCCCGCAGGTCAGGCAGCGCCTCGCGGCCGCCCCGTCGGCGCAGAGGTCGCACCCCGCCACCGCCGCCCCGCCGCTGCTCAACGCCAGGTAGTCGGGGGTGAGCTGGCCGACGCCGCCGGGCGGCAGCGCCACCTCGGCGTCGCACACCGGGCAGAGGACGCTGCGGGCAGCGGCCCGGCCCGGCTCTCCCAGCGGCCCGAGCCGCCGCAAGCAGGGCGCGCACAGCGAGTGCAGACAGGGCAACAGCCGTGGCGAGACCCAGGGCTCGGCGCACACCGGGCAGCGCGGCCCGGACGACATGCCGACAGCCCGGCCGCCGCGGCCCCGCTCGGCAGGGACGCTCCGCCGACCATCCCGCCCTGGCCGCTAACGGCCCGCCGGGGCCGCCGCGCACCGCCCCCTCGCGCCGGGCCTCGCGCCGCCCCCGGCAGTTGGGCGCGAGCTGCCTCGTTGCTAGGGGCGACGGCGGTTGGGGGGTGCCTCAGCCGAACCGGCGCCGCCCTCCGCCGCCGGCCCCTGTGAGAGGCGCCCGGGCTGTGGTGTGAGGGGCGATGGGTGCCGGTGCGGGCGGGGGATCCCGCCACCGCCTCCCCCGGGGCTCCTCCTCCGGGACGGGACAGGCAAAAGCGGGCGGAGGGGACCCAACAGCCCGCTTTGTCCTCGTCCTCCTCGCCGAGGCACTCCAGCTGCTTGCCGCCTCTGACAGCTCCTGTCTTTTCCGAGCCGGTCATCTGGGAAACGGCCCCCTCCCACTCTGCCGTGGGTAGATTTTGTGTTTCCAGTTCTTCAAGATCAAAACTTCACCAAATGATGGAGCCTGCTCTGCAGGTGGCCTCTGACTAGCCTTTCCAGTTGGTCTTTGCAGACCCTTTGCTGGTCTGCCGGTTGCCTTCAGGCGTTCGTAGTTTTTCCTTCTGATCACCAGTGAACTTGCTGAACAGCCAAGGAGCAATATCAGTGAAACTTGAATAGAAATAGTGCAACACAGTCAGGCTTCCCCGTGACTGCCCACGGAGATTGGCTGATGACTGTATTGATTCACTTCACCTGGGAATTATGAATATTGTAGAAAGCAGGCTTTGAAATCAGAATGTCATTGAAGTCCTACATGAAGATCCTTGGACTTTGATGGTATCTACATGATCGCTTTTATCAGTCTGACTTGTAAGCTCCTCAAAGAATGAAATCAGATTTTTTTTTCAAAGAAAGCTCTTTTCTGTAAAACCATGTTGACTAGCACTAATGATACTGACATAACATGCTGCATTCAGCCCTTAATGATTGAACTTTGTACCGGCTTCTCCACTAGTTTGCCTAGGACCATGGCTATCTTATCTGTCCTATCCTGCTGGCCCTTTTGAATACCAGCGTGACATGAACACCATTTGAGGCTTCTGGATTTTAAATTCCCTAATTTGTATTGAAAATCAACAAGCAAGAGACATCTCCAGTCATGTTTTTTTAGGACTGTTGAGCGCAAATTATCTAAACCTGCTGATCTGTAAATACTTAATCTGTAACGGATGTTAACATCCCTCTGATGCATATTGGCTTGACAAAGACATCGTCTTCTTTGTGCGATACACTTAAACATTTCTGTGTCTTTTATGTTGTAACATAAGATCAAGGTTTTAGATCACAATCAAGTGTTTACAATCTTGAAGCCAATCAAAAAAGAAAGATGTTCTAGCAGCCTCCTTCGGATTAACTATTAGCGAGTGAAGTGGTTGCTGCAGAGGTTAGAGAGGATAAAAGTTGCAGTACTTGTGAGACAAGATGACTTGATAATGATATTAGACATTGTGGCAGAGAGGAAAGACTGGTTCTTTTAATCATGCTGGTGGAAGGAATAGCAAATGACACTGTAAGCGTGGGTGTGGGAAGAAAATGAGAGAAGAATCGTAACGTCGCCCTTGCGCAGGAAAGGCGAGCTACCTAGAGAACGGCACCGTCTTCCATTGCTGCAGAGAGATGGTGAAATAAGCTGTGGCTGGCAATCGCAGAGAAAATCTGAGGTTCCACCCTAGCTGATCTGATCTGGTCATCTGCCGCGAGGCTGATCAGGTTGGAGCACAGGACAGATCACTGCTGAGTAATGTATCCATGAGTCATCAGCACCCAGCAGAAGCAACCTCCAGATGACTAGAGGAAGTCACAGTGAAATGGGCTGGAGAGAATGGTCATGAGAGCTCTGTGAGTCTCTGAGAAAGAAAAGAGAAGCAGAAATGCCAAAAAAAAGATGCTAACCCAGTGGCGGGTGAAACGGGAGCTGCATTAGTACAAACTTGTGCTTCGGTTTTGATTACTCTCCCCATAGTATCGCTTTCTTGGCTATTGCCAGGCAGTGGAGGAAGCCCCTATGCCATCAAGTCCTAAATTGTGGAAGGCAACTCAATGGGCATGTACGCAGGCGCCCTGTGAATATCTTCAAGAAACATACTGGGCTGCAAAGCACTGCAAGAATTGGATTGGGAGGCCCTCTTCCTCAGAGTTCGCTTTGTAACTGGACAAAACTAAGGATGAAAAAAAGAACGTGTTAACTTATAAACACTGACGGGCAATAAAGGAGCATAGTTACAAAAATGAAACAATGAAAATGTGTCATTAAAATTACACTAAGCAATAATGTTTTCCTTTTGCCGCATTTCATAAGAGTTGACGGATGGCTAATTATCCTCATTTGACTCAAGATTTACTTGAAATGGAGTCCTCTTCAAACTCGTTTTCCTGCTCCTATTGTTAAAGATGCCTATCAGAGCCTCTCAGAGTACTTGCTCTGGGTGACCTGTTCTTTCCCTACTGCACTTTCCCTGCCACCTCCTTCCTCTTTTTCCTGTTTATTTGCTTCTCGTTTCCTACCATTAAGCACTGGATCATCACACAGAGGTATGGAAGATTTGATGGTTTCCTTCCCCCTTCCCTTCAAGGAGTCTTGAAGGACTCTTGACTAATATTTCTATTGTATTTGCTAATTAGCCCATTCCGGGGAGAGCTTTATGCTGCATTCCTGTTTATATTTTTCTGAAGAAACATTGGTAACACTTTTTATATCATGTACCAAAAAAACTTTAAAGCATAATTTCCTTCCTAGACCCTTTGTGAGTAGTGTGGGTATAAACCATTCATTACATTTGGAATGGGATACCTCATGCTTCCCTGTCCTTACCTGTTAATTTTAGGGAGCTGTTTCTGGATATCCTGCCATAAGAAAGGAACTGAAAAGGTGGTGACGCCAAAGTCATTAGGGAACAGGACAGCGAGGAGCAGACCTGCAGTCCCTGGGCTTGCAGAAAAGTCCAAGATGACTGATGATAAAAAAGAAGCTCTGAAAGTTATTCAAAAAGAAATTATTAGAGATCTTGTTGACAGAAAACAGAGAACCTGTCTGTTCAGGTCTGTTCAGCCAGTCAAAGTGCCATGGCCTGGGTTAACAGCAGCCAGAGGAAGGTGGAAAATGGCTTATTTGGAGAGTTTACAAAGAATAGAGAAGGGGAACAGACAGTTGGCTGCTTTCCACTTGACCAGTAAGTCCAGTTTTACTGTGGATTTGTCAGCCCTGGGAGCTACTATGTCTCAGAGACTTCTCTGAACATGGCAAAGCCACCAGGATGGTTTTCTGGGAGTACTTGACACATCATTACTTGTTTCCATCAAACTGTTTTGTGTTGTCTATTCCCTAGCCACCCAGCTAACAGCTCTTCCCGTTTATATCAGCCTCACCTGGAAAATCCACCAAAGGATTTACAAACCATCTCCCAACCTAGGCAGAATCTTCTCCTCATTCAGCTAACTATGCATTTAAAATTATGTGGCATTTGACTGGTGGGAGGAGCATTTCCGTACTGTTCTTTCAGCTTCTGCTCCAAGAGTCTATTATTAGGCACAGAGGCTGGTGTCTTCCCCAGCCCTCACTTTCTGCATCCAGCCTGATGCCCAAGGGCTCTCAGAGCGTGAGCACCTACACTTACACTACTTGAGGCCAGCCGGAGCTTGGGCATTTCCCACCTCCCGGGAGCCTGGGCTGCCCACGATGCTAGGGTCCAACTCAGAAGGATGCCGTGCCCAGCCCAGCTGCCTTCATTAGCTGCGTGGTGCGGTTGTGAGGATAGGTGGGACAGGAGGGTGGCAGGCTCAGACAGAATAGGCATAGTCATGCCTATGGGTGAAGCTGCCTCTCCCTCCTTCCGCCGGTGCTCAGCGAAGCCTGCCCTCAGCACAAGGTGTGAAGCAAGTTTAGATCTGGTAACAGTTTCACAGCTGGGTACAAAGTATAATGTAGATGTCATTAATGCGCTCTATGTGAATGAGAACCCTTGGCTCCAGGGTTTGTACATATAGTGTCTCGGACACAGTCTTTGTGTGAGCCTAGTTATAAAGAAAATGCCTTTGGCTGGGTTCATGTGTCCCTATCTCAGCCCAAACTTCTGGGCTTTGACTTGTCTAGCAGCAGTCTAGCTACTGGACAGTGCCCTGTAACTTGTGGGGCCACACAACTGTCACTTTTTCTTTCTTCTCTATCAGGTGGCAAAGGTCACTGCCATCAGAGATGAAGGAGTAGGATCACGCTCCAACATGGCAAAATCAAGCTGCAATGAGCAAGTTTGCCTTCAGAAAAGGAGGTGCCAGTTGGCCTTTGCCTGTGCTGGACCTGGAGGGCTCACAAGCACATTGCCCCAGGCCAAGGCTCACATGACACAATTTCTGCAAGCTGACGGCATGGGGGAATGTGACAGCTGCTGCAGAAAGACACCACCAATCCCCTGCTTGGGGATACCTCTTGGGATGGAGAGGGAGGACTTCTGCCCTAGGATCTCTCACAGACTTTCTACAAGGCATTTTTGGGGGTACTCTTCCGAGAAACACCTTCACTACCAAACATCTCCCTTCACGCATATACACTCTCTCTCTTTTAAATTTGCTAGTAGCTTTTTCTCCTCAGGCTGGTTAAGCTAAACTGAAACTCAAGAGACCTCATTTAATGTAAACTCAAGTCTTTTCGTTTTCATGCCGGCCTCTGAAGTCCATTTCCGTAAGCTGCTGTCACACATCAAACACACGCTCCAGCAGAAGGAGAGGTGAAGGAAGAAGGCAGCAAAACAGCACACCTGGCAGATTAAACCTGTGTCACTCACCAACTAAATGGAAGAAGCACAAACACCACACACAGGTGCTTGGCTTGACCCTGAAATAGCAAATTGGAAGCAGATAGGGTAGAGAGATCTGGCAACACATGATACACAGAAAGAAAGCAGCAAAAGAGATGAGGGGATCTCTTTTGTCCTCCAGATTTGTGACAGCAAACACAGAGTTCGAGGTGGTCAAGCAATATCCCTTTCAGTTGGCAGCAGCTCTTTGAAGACAAAAGCAGCTGCAGCTAAAACACCCAGCAACACTGGCTTTGTGCAGACTTGCCCTTGCTGTGGCTTCTGACCCGGTATTCTTGCTTTCCCCTCCTCCCTGCAGCTTTCCAGCCACCTGCTGCCACTCTCAGTTTTCTGCTGCTATATATATTCTTTCTAATCTCTCCTGAATCCTGCCTACATTTTTTGAAGGGAAGATGAAACTGGATTTTTTTTCAAGCCAGGTTTTCTAAGGAAGCAAGTTTTATGTGATCTGTCAGGACAGTAACCTCTTTTACCTCCTCTTCAGCCATTTTTGAGGGAAGTGATCTGAAAGACTGTAAGTTTCTACATGCAAAAGAAGATTGATAAATAAGACACTTAATACTCACACTGAGAAGACAATGGAGCCATTCTTCTTTCCCTTCGTTGCCAGGACCGTGAGAGACAGGAGGTTATTACAGTAGGACATTACATGGGGGTGCAGCTGTTATGGTGGTGTCAGGGGCAACTAGAAAAATGGGCAGCACTCCAGACAAAAACAGGCTGAATTAGTTCTGCTACTCAGAAAGCAGCTACAAATCGTATGATTGAGGCATGGGGCGGGGGGGAGGAGAACATTTCCTGCAGCACTGTGGGTTCACTGATATTACGTTGTGGGGTGAGCACATAGTATCAGAATGTGCCTTCTGGTGGGGTCACTGAGACAGCATCCCAGCACCCATGGCCCTACAGGCTAAGCACAGCCTCCGTGTGCGCACAGGGGGAAGGGTGTCAGAACAGAACTTCCCCTGCAGCACTAGAAACAAAAACCTGGCCTTGCTACGGGGCAGTGAAGGCAGGAAACTCACTTAGATGAGGTTTGTGGTCAGTATGAGACCTGACAAAGCAATATTTTTATGCATATGTATATATGTGTGTGTGTGCATATAGATAGAGAGATATATATATAAAAATATAAAATCTGACTGCCTGAAGGAAACTGCAACAGGTGTGCAGGAGAACTAGCTCCCTGAAGGAGCAGATGTCAATCTAATGAGAGTCAGCATTTTGTTTCAGACAGGTACAGGCCAGCCGCAGTTGCGCATAGCAGGCCAGCCTGCTTATCACATTTGTTCCCAGGCAGGAAAGCTTGAGCATGCATCTGCTTTCAGCATAATTCTCCTGCTTCCTTATTTGCTTGACTTGCCCCAGGCTCCTCTTCCCTCATTCACCCAGCTCCTTTCCTGTGCCTAACACACTGTACCCGATCCTGTTTAGTTTGTTGGCCAGAAAGCAGAACTGCATAGGGCAGGGGCAACCCAAACTATTTTCCTCACTCTGTTGCTACTAAGACCTTCTACTGGGGGGGGGGGAAGACAGAGGAAGAAAGACGAGTATTCAGGTTTTTACTCAGGTGTCCCAGCAAGAATTCCAGCTGCTTTGGATCACCTCTCTACTCCAAGATGGCTCTTCTTAAGCACCTCACTGCCTATTCCCTCCTGAGAAACTCACCCAGGTGCTGTGCAGGGGAGTACAGAGGAGGCACAGATGGACACTCGCAGAGACAAGGGTCTTTTTCCTTCTTTTTTAAGCTTCTGCTGAAACTATGCTTGGCAAGCCCACTGGGCTGAAAAGAGGCACTCGCCCTTTTCCTCTTTGGTGCTGTCTCAGTTGCACCCAGCAGTTCTCAAGAAGTTGGGGCTAGACAGGAGCTTGTGACTAGTTGTTATTAACAGTGAAGTAACTGTACTTCACAGCCTGGGGCAGGGGAGCAGGCGCAAGCTCTAGCCCTGGAAGCTCTTCAGTTCAGTTCAGTTCCACCCCACCCAGAGCTGGAGGTCCCCTTCTCTGCAGCGAATGGAGGCTACAGAGAGTTAGAAGTGCCTTGGCTGTACAATCTGGAGCCAGGCACTCGTTCTGTGTGCTGCCTTTTCCTGCCCTCCCCACGCCACCTTACTCCTCACTCGGAGAACTGGTGAGTTGGAAGTGAAGGGTGAGAATCACCTGTGTTTTCTGTGCTCAAAAGAAACACTCCTGAGGCAATGCACTTACTTACTTAGATGTCTAAGAACTGAAATAAAAGGAATATATATATTAATAATTCTATCTGTCCATTATTAGCACAGGAAAAGAGATTTTCGTCAGAGACTTCTGGGCTCCTTTTCCCCACTATGCAAAGCCCCCTCTCCTCTGCATTCAAGGGCCACAGAAGGGAAGACAAAAGAACAGGAGGCTTGTGAATCCTGCCATGGGACAGGACCACGTACGAGGCAGCTGTCGGGATGAGGTGTGCTCACCTGAACAGCAGAAACGTAAATATCATGAGGATTTCTTTGATCAAAACTTGTGCTTCTAAAGAGCAGAGGTGACCCAGGATTTCTCAGTCTTGCATCCACTCAGGGGCACATCTGTCACGGTCCTGGGGCACCGTACCTCCGAGACCAGCCCATGGGTGAGGCAGTGTTGTGCTGGGACTAGGAAACGTGGAATTTTCCACAGATTGCTCTGTGCCTCAGTTTCCCCAGCTAAAAAATTGGATAAGAATGCTTTTGTGGCAATCTCGGGTTCTTTAGATAATAAACACTACGCAAAAAGCTAAACATGCATCATACAAAGGGACATCTTTAATATGTGAAAAATTATTCCCATGCCTCTTCCCAGAGAAACTATTCTGGCACCTGACTGCAATTCCAAAACAGCAAAGCCAGGACTGTGGCAGCTGCGTGTCTCCCAGCCAACCTGCGCATCCTTGTTTTCTATAAGGTGCTGGTTTTGGTGTTTTTTTTTTCCTCTCTGTATCCAGATTTGTTCTGTTTACCTCATTCCACATTTAGGGTTTTTCAGACCCAGAAAGGCCCTGTGGAATGGGCAGCCACACTTGTGCTGGCACTTTCATCTTGCATGAAGAGAACGGGCATTCATAGAGCTGTACATACTGCCCTGGACAGACACCTCTTGGTCTACCCTAAGAATTAGACTAGTAAAGTATCACAACAAACTGCAGTGCGTGTGTTATGCAACACAATGGCTTAGGGAAGTGAGCTAGGTGCCAGGCACAGAAGAGCAGAGATTTTCCAGCTTCGAGGCACCTCCCTGAGCTCTGCTCAGCAGAAGCAATGCTGCTGGTTGTGGTGGAAGTGGAGCACAGCCCCAGCAAATCAAAGAGGTAGGAAGCAAGCGTGTGTGATGAGAGAGACGGGGCAGGGTTGTTTCTGGATCTCAGCAAGAAAGGCCTGATAACAAACAGCTTAATAAAATAACTGTTCTAATAAGACAGAATAATCTTATGTCCCTCCAGATGCTGGGAACCCCACGTTCATGCATCATCAGATGGACCCTGGATAGATTTCTCCCACGGCACGCTGCACAGGTCCCACCCGTGGAAAGCAGCTCCTTTTTGGTCATTGAAGCTATTATATGGTTTTCTTACATGAAAAAAAAAATCTATTAATCATTTCTACAGAAGAGAAGTTTGTGTAGGAACTTCTTGCTGCACTGTTAGATAAAGGCAAGGCCACACAGATAGTGCAATCACCAAGTGGGAGCTACCCGCAGGCTCCTCTGAGCTGGCTGAGTTTATCCTGCAGCCAAGGGGTCTGTGCAGCACAACACAGTCTGAAGGCCATGCTGCATGTGCAGCGCAGCACAGCACAGGCTTGCCCCTACCCAGGTTAACTGTTACACGGACACATTATGACAAATATTCTTCCATCCAGCAGATATATTTTTTTAAACTTCATCTATCCCTCTGTCTGTGTCCCTAGAGGCATAGCTTTACCTCTGTGGCAGGCTAGAAGTGCAAGCCTGAACGCTTGAACAGAAAGTCTTGTTTGTAGAACATTGGCTTCAATAAGGGTTGTGCAGGGACTAGGTTTAGAGAGACACAGGAGTTGTGCTGCTACATGGAATTCCTCATCTAGCCTTGACAGTTTACAATATTTCCATTCAAAGGCACAAAATAAGTTGTTCCTGCAGATATGTGTGGATAAACCTCTGAAAAAGAAGCTTGTTAGTCCTCAGTATGATCACATATAGGTATTACAATGGAATAGTTGTATCTTATACTATAGACATTGCAAAGCAACATATGTATGTCACAGCTGATCTGAATACCCAGGCACTGTATTTCAGCTCTCAGGAGGAGCATCTCTAAAACAGTGTGCCTGAAGTTTTCCTTATGTCTTGCGTTCTTAGAGAAACAAGTCATAGAAAAAAACATCCCAAACTTTGGCAAAAGCAAGGCACTCAGATACCATGGGGTTTAATTAGCCTCAGGCATTTAAATTTATTGCACTATACAAAAATTTCAGCCTTATTAAAAGTCTTGAAAAAAGCTAAGATAAATAAAGCAGCAAATTTTTATTAATGCATTAAGCTGATTAAGCATCTCGCAGTAGTAAAATGTTCTAATATTCTGGACCTATAGAGCTCTGCACCTTCCTCCCCTTTTGGTAAAAGTGTGGCTTTTAGCATCCTTAAATTAGATCTTATTTTGTCATAGCGGCCTTCCCCTCTCGGTGTTGTAATCACAGACGTTCTTCAGGCTGTAAGAGAGACCTCCTTCTTTCCATGTCAGCAACAGTCCCTGTCACCTAAGACCTGTAGGGCTACATCATTATCATTAGGGATGGTCATCTTAACACCCACCTAGACAACATGAATCAACGGTGACAGATTGCCTTCTTAATGGAGTTGACAATTCTGAATAGCTAAAGTTTTCAGAGGGAAATACTCTCATCTGGATTTTTCTGTTTAAAAAGTGCTTATGGACTTTGTTTGTCCTCTTAAAGCCTAATGTAAAAATTAAAATGTCAGACCTACAGAATTTGCAGTTTCCTCTAGAAACTGGAACAAGTAGGTGTAAGCTTAAAAACAGAAAGTAAGATCTGTTTCTGGGCTTCATCTCTCAGCTATCAACTATTCAATATTTTAAAAACAAAATAAAAACCAAACAAGCCAACACATTGCACAGAACATCGTTTCATGTAACTGTGGAAGAATTAATGACTATGAAAGAGGAAACAATCAAAAACCCAAGAAAAACCCCTAGAGTTTTCCCATTTCCAAAAATAAAATGAATCTGCTATTTGCAATGAAGTTTTTAGTTTAGGAAAGTATGTATAGGAAACTTTCCCATGCTGTCCAATGGAAACATTTTCAAAGGGAAATCAATTCCTATGTGGTACACCTGATAAAAGAGGAGGACAAGAGAAAACAAAGGCTGCAGCTCTTCTCCGTACCTGCTATTTACTATTGTGCTTACCAAATGTCCTTCTGTTGACATTTAAGACAGAAAGGAAGAACACGAAAGGCTGGAAAAAAAGGAAGCAAGGCAGTAAAATGTTTATCATGCAAAATCAGAAACTCATTGGCAATAAAACACACTGCACCAATAGAGCACCGGGACTAGACAATACCAGCCTTTCTATGATTTAAAACAATTAAAAAATAAAGATCAAATGAAGCCCTGAAACTTTCTCCTTCATCTGATATGAAAAATCACACGTTACTGCTGGCAACAGCTGCAGTTTGTCGCTTGGTCTGGAACAGGCAAAAAAACCCCAAGCAGTAACACAGTTTCTCAGCAACAGCCTTCAGCTTTAAACCAGCCGACGGAGTTCCAGCAAACCCACTTCCACTACATCTCAGCTGCAGCTCATTTTTAGCCATGAAACCCACGTGACCCCAGCCAGAGCGTAGAAGGCTGCCTACCCCCATCACAGGGTGTGGAGGAATCGGTGGGAGGGTGACTGGAGACACCCAGTAACATGTTCCTGCCTTCCGAGATCAGCACAGAGCACTTAGCCTGTGTTGAAAGCGAGCTCTGGCACCAGACTAGCCACGTCAGTGCAAGGTGGCACCCGAGCTGGTTAGCTGTGCTGAGAGAGAAGAGTTATTAGTTTGAATGCGCTGCTCTGCTAAAGCAGCTACGTGGCTTTTGGGAGCCAGGCTGGAGCTCTGTGTGGTCCTACTGCTTCAGATGGCCACAAGCTGGGTGCTCTGCGTCACAGGTGCTGTTTTATGGGGCAACAGTTTTATGGAGTCACTAGTCCTGACTCTGAAGCCAGACCTGCAATCCTCCTGAACCTGAGTTCTATTGATCTCAGGGAGACTCAGATTTCACTAACAATGCGAAGGAAAGCCAGCAGTATTTCTCATCTCACCGAGTGTTTTTAGACTGGAATACAGCTAGATGACTCAACTTACAGTTATTTGATAGAGCAGCTTCCAAGTTAAGGAAACCAGATGATGACTCAAAAGATTAATTCCAATCCTGTATTCCAAAAGGAAATCTCAGATGTTACAGAGCATTTGTAGCAACCATTAGCTTGGAGGAAGTCAGAAGCAACTGTACTGATGTGTGGGCACTATGGTTATGTAGTCTATCCCAACCTTCGCATTCCTGCCTCTGCATGAGTTGGAGAATTTCTTCCAAGCAATTTTAACTGTTACTTCACAAAATACAGAACTATGGGCCTTCTTCACTTCCTAAAGTTAACACTGGAAAAATAAATTGCAAAAGAGTCAATGAGTATTTGACCAGCTCCTCTTCTGAAACCCCATTTTTTAGATTTTCTAAATCTGTTCAAAAGAAAACCCACCTTAAAAAAAAAAACTACCAAGGAAAAAAGGAAAAGAAAAAAAGAGAAGTATCCTTTCTTCATTCTCCTAGAACTGAACTGATTGAAAGGATATGGGCTGGCCCCTTTTAATGCCCCGCCCCATCAGTATCTTTAGGGGCAAATTTAACAGTTAAAAGTTAACAGTTAAAACAGTTAAGAAAAGAAAAACAACTTTACTCAAAATCTAGTTTTGAGACTTGCAGATATTTTCTTCTCAGACTTGCAGATTTTCTTCTTTTTTTGCCCAGGTTTACTAAATGTAAGGAACAGATACATAAGCATTTCCTCACAGTCCTAGATTTTATTGTTAATCGTTAATAATAAAATGATGGCTACTTTAAAAAGTCAAATAAAACCAATATAAAAACATGGTCATGAGTATTATATACACATATAACAAAACTGCTTAATACAATTATATCAGTTTTCTATTGTATCAAAAAGAGCATATTTTGGTACACAGCAAATAGAGATTCTGATTTCAACTTCAAACAGTCACTTTATACTTACTATTAAAAAATGTAATGAAATTTTTAAAAAGCAATCCTCAAGTCCAGATGTAATCCCTGATATGTTAACTGCACAGAAAACACAACTTTTGGGAGCAACTGTAAACCACAGAAGGAACAAACTATTTCTGATTCAAATTCTTATCGAGCAGGAATAGACTGGCTTCCTAATCTCCAGGTTGCTTTGGAACATAGGTACATTCCCTCATCTCAGGTTTTCTCAAGTTTTTCATTCCCATATCTTGTGCAAATACATGCTCCAGAAAGTTTCACATGCATTTTCTAAGACCTCCTGTTTTCAGCATATCTAACACAGATATCAGATGCTCATTTGTATTGCTACAGAAGCCTCAGTTTACAATCTTGTGAAGTATTTATTCAGTGAAATGGGGTGATGTCACACAGCTCATTCCCAGGACTTCCTGTAGTGCTCTGTATGGCACAAACACAATATGCATATGGACCTTTTTATACTAACGGCACTGACATGAAACCACTTCAGAGTTAAACTGTACATCTGGAGAGGGGGACTACTGTGATCTAATTGTGGTTCATAAAAAAAAAAAATTAAAGAAATGCAGGACTTGAGTGCAGCTTCCTTTACATAATGTGCATTGACAATGCAAACCAGCCTTCTTCTTTTGGCTTTTCCACCTGCAAAAGAAGAAACCAGCTGAAATTCATACGTCATAAATTTCCCACAGACTTGCTACTTAGTGCTTGGATTGCTAGTTAGTGTGTAGGATTGCTATGTGTCAGTTCACCGATACGTAGCAATTGTCTCCCATAGGCACCATGGAGGTAGTCACACCATGTACTTTAGACACCTAGTTTAAGCCACATCTACCCTAAGTATTCAAGATTTGCCCTCTGGGGATGTATACTTCGCTGTCAGGATAGGGTGTCTTGAACCCTAACTTTGTTTCTCTTTATTAATTTACGTTATTTTGGACAGCAGGAAAGACAGTATTAATATCTCCTCATGGTTGCTTTCAAGCATACAGATCTATGACTGGTTTACCAGACTGTACTACTGCCTGGAGTTCTCCATGAAAGCATTTCACTGTAGTCTATTCTGCTCTTTGCGCATCAGGAATCAGAAATCCAGACTGGTGATTTTTCTTTGCATTTGGATTTATTTTTCCTTCAGCAACTGACTTGAGCAATGGCTAGGTAAGAGCTCGCTTGCCTCTTATACGTGGCCCTACCAATACATCATAATGATTACTTGAAATTCCCTGCAGCCACCAGTGAAAGACTGCCAGAGGTTCACAGTTGTAACACAAAGATGCCACAGTAGAAAATGTAGTTATAGGATCATTCACTTGTAAGTAACAGCTCTGTGGCAGCAAACAACTAATGTCACTAGCACTCAGGTCTCCTGTTACCAATTGTCCACAATCCACACTGCCATGAATCGATTACTATTAGCCTTGGTACATTTGAGGTATGAGTAAGCTCCCTCCCCTTCTTCATCTGCCTTGCTTTTTCCTTACATGACACTGCACTCAAACTTTCTGGCTGAAGGTTTTTCAGTCTTACCTTTGGTCTTTGGCTGACAGGAGTTAATTTCACACTTTCTGACGTGGCACTTAGGGGTGAACAAGGTTTGCTAGAGTCTCCTACAGACCTGTAGACATTCAAAATGAGATTGAAAAAATGAAAAATGGAAGTACTACTAGAATCATGTCTCAGATCCTTAGGACCCCTCATCAATAGTCTTCAACAACTCATGTCATCTGTCTTATGTCACATTGCAGGTATTTTAAATACAAACAATGATAGTTGTGAAAAAGCTGTTGGACCTTTGTCCCATTTCCACAGAGTTGAGTGTGATGAAGTCAGAGAAAGTCTGTGAAGCCAAAGAAAAATATGGCAATTTTTCCATTGTGTTCAAGTTCTGCTGCATGGGTAATCAAGATGCTATAAAAATGAAATAGTAAAGGGGTAACTTTTACCTTCTTATACTGGTCATACTGGCAGGGGAAATGCTATCTTCTTTGGAGCTGTCCATAGCAACTGCCATGGGAATAGACACTTCAATTGTCCTCCTTGCATTTTCTAAGCAATAAATAATAGTTTGATTCTGATGAGAACACAGCAACATTGCACAACATTCATTTCATTCTCCCATTTTTTGAGGGGCATCACATAACTCTTCAAAATTGCATAGAGTATACACAGCAGACATAAACCATCAGGCTGAAGGTCTAGCCAACCCCATACCCAACCTCTGAAAATAATATTGAAATATTGATAGATATTGAAAGCAGTACTCAGAACAATTACGGACAATGTGCATAGATATAGAATGATTCTTCCATGGATAAACCCTCTGGCTTTTGGCAATAAGACGCTTAGAGACTTCCAGTTTCTCTACTTTGTTCCTTTAAGATTTTACTTTTCATGCTGAATTTACATTACAACAACCATAGAAGTGCTAAAAGTGTTATGACCCCACTGCATGAGTCATTGCATATGCACCTGCACGCATATGCGCACACACACGCGGTCTCTCCTACCCCTCCTTCCTCTCCCCCTCAAGTCCTTCCCTTTATACATCCTCTGTGGTTTAGGAAGGGGGAAAGGGTGGGTGTCCTAGACAGAGCATGTGTACATGCTCACGTGCAGTTCTGCCTGTAATTGCAATAACTCCATGAAAAGATAAAGCAGCCTGCTGGAGAGTATTTTTGTTTGTAGTTACACATGGCAGCTAATCTACGAATCTTGAATCAGCAAGAATATTCCCTTTACTAATTTATCTCTTCAGATGACTGGAAGCTTCAGTTATTTATTTCTATTAGCACTGGCAGTAAATCAACAAGGTAGTCTGATGGGAAGAGCACCCAAAAGACCAAAAACTAAAATGTGGTTGAGAATTGGATAACTGCTCTGCCGCGATTTTTAGAAGCCTGATGTAAATACTTAGTCTTTTTACAAAAGATTCTCAGCAGAGAGGACTGATTAAAAAGCCTAGTTCTGCCCACCAGTGACTATGTAGCAGAACTGTTCCACGGAGAAGGACATAGCAAAGAACAGATTTACCACGAAGCATGATATTTGCAGACTAATTACTAAGAAACTAACTTTAGGAGAAGTTTAGCTGATAGGTTTTTAGCACTGTGAAGTAAGGAGTGTTTGTACCACACAGTCATTAACAGCAAGTGGACTGCTGACCACAACCGCTGATCCAATCAGATGACGGAGAACTCCCAAAAAGGGAAAAACATTTGTCTTAGGAGTTTTTGTTTCTCCTGAAGCTGGGTACTTACCAGTATAATCTAGGGATGGGGGCAGAACAGGAGATATCATCGGAGGGACCATATCAGCAGCAGCTAATTTCTGCTGGTCTATTAGCTGCAACAGTTTATCACGTGCTTCTGTACTCTGACGATTCAGCTCTGCTATTCTTTCCTCCAAGCTCTTCGATACCACGAGATGAGTCTACTTGGATAATTGGATAATGACTTCCAATTAAAAACTTACAACTTGCACTTTCAGGGAGAGCATGCAATGTATTTCAAATATTTCTATGCATTTAGTTTTCAAACTGAATGTAAACATAATTATATAGCACCTCCTGTGGAAAATCTGATTTTGTCCCTTTCACTGTCCTGTATCTAGGTCCTTAATTGACTAAACACAGCAATATTTTAAATTGGTTTTCCTACAAATAGGAAAAACCAGCTATCGTCTGTATCATTAGAAAAAAAAGAAAAAAAGAAAACCCCCAACCAGCCAGGAATTAACTATAATTAAGAAAATATTTAATCAGAGAGACACATATTCAGGATGGTGCAGGGAAACAAAAGCAGATTTTTAGCAGAAGTATCCTGCAACTCATCTTTAAACCAGGTTTTCATCCACTTTGACCTCTTCCCCTCCCTCTCCAGTAATTGCTTCCACAAAACAACACTTAAAAGAGTTTCCATCATCTTGTACAACTAAATGACTAAACATTACACAACATAATACAATGTGGAAAGCAACAACACTCTCAGCCTATATTTACATGAGGAAATTTAAAATCTTTAGGATCCTTAATTGAAGAGTAATTCAGCCACTGCCATGGAACAAAAGTAAAGACAGCAGCAAGGGCAGGGATTAGGCATTTCTGTGATGTTAACTCCACTCACTGGGGTGCCACTGAATAGCGGCTTAGTTGCAGATTAAAGGTTTTCTATGCGAACTGAATTCAAGTTCTCTCTTTCCCAAAGATTTTGGGATTTTCACCACATAGCAGGACAGACAAGACAGATCCAACTAGTACATACACCATAATTAAGTATCTCAAGAGATGTACTTGCACCAACTTTAATCTCATGGACTTTTGGGTCACAGTAGCAGAAGAGATGTATGGCATGGATTTAAATATGTATTTTACAAGCTTGATGGGAACCTGTGGGTTGGTGCAGTGCTTACACTGTTAATATTATCCAAGCTACAAGAGGTATACCTGATCATGTTGCAATCACACCTCTTTTTGCAGCATAACCTTATCCTAAACTTATGAATGTGCTGCACACTTTTCAGCACTCATATACAACATAGGCCCAATAGGAGAAACTACTGTTGAGTTCCTTAGGGAATGATAAAAAAAAATTGCAAGTCTCCAAGCAAATGAATGAAAAGAATATTTGTTTTGCTACTCTTTTTCTTAAAACAACTGACAACAGGAAAGAAACAATCTTAAAGCATCAGTAAGCTATGGGAAAGCAGATCAGCAGAAAGGGGAATCCAGCCTTCCTTTTCTGTTAAATTCTCACCTGTCCTTGTGAGGAGTCTGGACTAGAATTTGCATTTCTTATTGGGTCTGGCTGATGTAGGCAGTCACTTGTGTCTTCAGAGAAGCCTCTGAATTTGCTCAGCTGAGCTTTAATTAGAGAATTCTGCCGTGTGAGCTCAGCTATTTGTCCCAGCAGGTCACGGTTTTGAAATAACTCTTCAGCTGTGCTGTTTTTTCCGGTGTCACCTGGGCAGGACAGATCGATTTTCTCATGGGAACTCTCCAAGTCTTTGTCTGCAGGAGGAATTGGTTGCCTTTGAAAGATGAGACAGTTTTCCTCAGTTGTGCTCTGTGTTCTCGTAGAGGAAGGTGAGCTCCTTTCCTTGCATGGTTCTTTTTCGGTGTTTTCAGAAGACTGAGAAATGGCTGTAAACGCTACAAACAAGAAATAAAGTAAGGAAAGAGACATGTGATCCTCATCAAGGAAACTTACAGTGACTTTATTCCATCAGGCTAGCAATAATCAAGCAGGAACTTGAATTGTAACATCTAGCCTAAATGGTGTTATGTTACTGATCAAAATCACTCTATGCAAGATCCTGCTGCAAGAACTCACCAGGTTTAGTATTTCCTATTGCAAATAGTCTTACATTTACATGATTTAATTAGAGATTGAGAGAGAAGTCAGAGAGAAGAAGATAAATTGTTTTGAATTTCTTAGCTGATAGATCAAACACTACTTCTTAGTTAGTCCTCCATTTTCCAACATCCAGCTACCTTACCTAATAAACTGTAAGTTTGCATTTTAGTTCTGATATTTATACTGGGTTGGTAACAAAACTTTTAGAATAATAAAACAAAATAATACAAGACTTTTGGCATAAGAATAAACTAGCTATTTACTCAGCCCCTAAGGGGAAGCACTCTAGCCAACAAAAGTAGTTAGCTATTTTTTGTGGTCATCGTTAGCAAACCGGTAACACACCACACACACGACCAAATATGTTATAACATGTAGCAGCTGATAGTGCTAAGTCCAAGTTGGATTTTGTGATCAAAACCAGATTTTCCATGCTTTACATACCAAATAGCCCTATTCCTTCCCAAGCTTTAGCTTTTGTCTGTTGAGCAGAGCATGACATTTAAAAATTTACACATAAATCTGTTTTATGAATATTTTTTCATAAAAAAATGTTCAAGAAGTTTAACATTTGTTGAGCCATTTAGCATCCTTAACAGTCTTAAAAGATTAACAATGTATTTCTCACACTGTTAAACTATAGCGAAGTCTAGGAATACAGTTTTATATTCTTGTTTTAATTGACAGACAACATCTGACAGTACTCAATGGAACTGAAGCCAGATGTTCTTTGCAGAAAGCTACCTTTAGTTCACTTCCTCCTGATTTATTACGTGCCTCCTTGCAGCATAGGTGACCACCAAAAGCTCGAACTATATATAAACTTTCAATTGTCCTGCCGACTCCTTAAATCAAAAGGACTTTTGGGTTAATCTTCTGACTTGGAAAAGACTTATAAAGCAACACAGCTGAAAGCGGGGTGGGGGAAGGAGGAGGGAAGGTACAAAACCTCACTACTGTGCCCTATTTCCTGTCAGCAACCATCAGGCTAGCCATAAACATAATTACCCACCTCTCCACAACAGAGGGTTACAGGGCCCTGGCACATTCAGCAAGATGCATGTGGTTACAATGACAGTTGCAGGAGGAAACAGCTAATTTTGAGACTCACAAAGGGTCTTCCCTTCTGCTCATTTCATTAAGTTTAAATGAGAAATACCTCCCCTAATCACCCCTGATGAACTTATTTTCTCCTAACAACCAGAATTGAGCTACTGACCTATAGAACTCCTGAAGTCTACAGATACTGACACAAGACTGAGTTAATCTGGTTATCCAGCACCACATAATTTCACCCAAAACTTCTTCAGCCATTTCCTGCATATTAAATGAAACCCAACGGAAACCGGCTCCCAAAGTCTTTATGAAAAACTCTGCTGGGAAGATTGGCTTAAAGCAAGAGTACGCAGCCTACAGACATCCTGGTTTGTCTGCAGCATGGGCTGCAGAGGCATTGAATTTCCAGTTATCAGTGGTCCCACCATTAAAGGTGGTGGAGGCTGGATTACACCATCAGCAGATGGAAATCTGAGATGATGTGCTGTACGTCATAGACAAAAAGCTACAGCAAATCATACAGAAGTGACAATCAAAACCAGTATAAAATAAAAATGCCGGTCTGGATTGCCACTGACAGGACTGCAGACAGTAGATGGAGAACTGCATGGGACAGAAAGTATAAAGGAAATCTAGCAACAGGCATAGAAAGAAAAGAAATGCATATCTGGGTGCAGAAGTAGGATATTCCAGCTACAGGGCCAATGTGTCTAAGCATACAGATTAAAAATTTTCCATAGAAAATACATCTCCAAAAGTAGAGCAAGGTTGAAACAGTAACACACTACACAGACTCCCAAGTCTATTACAGCCAGAGAGACCTCACCGTTCTGGAGGGAAGACAACTCCTGACTGCTCTTCTGGCGAGGTGGTGACAACAGCACAGCTGGCTGGAAGATGTGAGCTGGCAAGCTTCTACCAGATCCCGCATCACCTGAGGCACCTGGCCTCGGGGGAAACTTGAAAGGAAATTCTTCCTGTGAGAATTTCAGCATATTTTCCCTGTTGCCTGCATCAGTCCCGGGCTCAGAATAGCTCAAATCAGGTTTTTCTAAAGAAAAAGACAAAGCAGGGATAAAAGTTAAAGATACAAAAAAAAAAAAGGAGAAAAAAAATTAGTTTTGGTGCAATAGCAATGTAGGGAAAAATCTCAGTAACAATTCTTATGTTTAGGTATCTGAAAAGAGAGACTAGAGTATGTTCCCCACACACTCTTAACTTCCTTCTGATCCCCAGGTACAGAACTCTCTCACTCAAGCATAATACAAATCTCTACTGGCCTTAAGAGCAAGAAGAGCTCTTACATGTAGCCTCACAATTTCAGGATACGAGTAAGAGATCTGTTTACAAACAGCCCATGCACAAGACTTACAGACACGTGACTTGTGAGGAATAGGTATTTAAGTGAGCTGCATTTGGTAATATTCTCTTGAGAAAAGCAGATCTACATACTTGTCCTAATGCCCCTATATTATAAACGTGATGGCAACAATGGTGGCGTAGAAAACAATTCAAAGCTTTTTTGAGCTCTCTGATGATCTTTTTATGACTTAATTCAAATCAGACATCTCTTCAGTAAAAAAAGAAGTTATTCTTCTGTATTTAACTACAACTAGTTGTGTCTATGTTGCCATCTATTTTGAACATTACCAGAGAGGCACAAAATGAAAAGCATGAAATCAAAGTTGTAGCTAGCTGTGAGACCACAGTAATTTTAATATGCCTATATCCACTGTTCCGTCAGTGCTATCTTTGAATTCTCCCTTCACAATTTTGTTCGGGACATTTGTTCCGAGAAGTTAGTAGAAAATTAAGTATAACATATCTGATCCCAAAACGCAAGAGACAAAAAGCACCCTTCAAAGGCAAAGAGCCAGAAGAGGCTGTTCATATAAAATACTGCTTATGGTTCACATTACTGAGATTCTAAGATGGAATTTAAAACCTGCCACCCACTATTCAAGGACCCTGGCAAGAAATGAGAAAGATCTTCCTGCTCTGCTTCATTGTACAGAACCGCTTTTCCAAAGTATCCTCCTTGCACACTATTTGTCACTCTGATATCCCCACCACTCCTCTCTCAGCCACTCTTCCTCTCTCCAGAGAAGTCTTATGTTAACTCACGCACGGTGCTAAAACTAGCTATCTCAAATGTCTCACATCCAATCAGACGCCTTAATGATACAGGAGATCTTCTGAAGGAGGAAGAGGAAGAAATATTTTTTTAACTTTAGGAAGCTTTCCTCTCGGGAAGATGCCTTTTCCTGAGAAGAGAGACCAATAAGGAAAGAAGATTTGGAAATTCTATTCCTGCAGAATTGTTGAATAGGAAGGTTTGGGGTTTGGTTTTTTTTGAGGGGCACTTTTTTGATTGTTTGGGTTTTATGTTTTGGGGTGGAGTTTTTTGTTTGCTTTTACAAAGCCTGGGGAAATCACAAAAAAGCGATCTGGTACTGCTTCTTCCTGAGAACCCCATAGAAACAGTCAGGAAAAAAGTTTTTGACCACAAAAACGTCCACAAAACCAACATTTAACTAAGGAATACAAATAGCTCCAAGGAATCTTGGGATTCACAAGGAGTTTCTGACCTCGAGAGCAAAATCGATGCATTTAAACAACCGATTGGGAAAGTCAGTTGGGAGAAAACTCTGTGGTGAAAGAACGTTAAAAGTACAAGATGAATCATGTTTGGTTAGTTTGGCCGTCAATGCTACTGCCTTAACTTACTCTGTGTCTGCGTTAGTATCACTCAACCGGTCGCTCACCTCTGATACAAAGTCACAAATACCAAGTAACAGACTTCTGCCTGGTTAGTTAACAGGCCTCAGCAGCTCCTGTTTCTCGTCAGCAGCGACCTCCAGCGTCTTATGGAAGAACCAATCTTACGCTGTCAGGCTGCCTCAGCAACAGAAAGGTGAGATCCCGATTCAGTGAGGTTTTTGGGGGTTGTTTTGGGTTTTGGGTTTTTTTTTAGGACCCTCAGAATAAACCTGACTTTGTAAGCCATCTTAATGGAGGAAGCCTATCCCCTCCTTTTTTCTTATTTTTTTTTTAAATAATATATTATGTATCACCTAAAGCTCAAGCCCAGGACTTGGCTAAAAGGTTAATCTTGAAGTCCTGATCCAGACAGAAGGATGCCAATGGGGATGGAATACAACCTATAATATTGTTAAAAAATAATCTGTAGCAAAGCGCTTGTGCTCACAGCAGAACCCATGGCATATGAATTTCCAGAAGTGAGATTCATGCTCATGCAAGAGGTATTTATTCAAGCAGACATCTATTAAATACCAGATTTTCCACTACAAGGATAAACTAACCACAACTCCTGTTTCATCCTTCACACATGCATACACACACCTTGGCCGTTCGCTGGACCTTTGCTTGCAGTTCCAAAATGGTTTGGACTTTGTTCTCCTCTAGATTCTACCAAAGGGAGGCCTTTAAATGCTTGTGAGAGAGAGATCAGCTGTTCATCTGTTACCGTCATGTATTGCTGAAGCTTCTTCTAAAGGAGGAAGGAAAAAAGAGAGATACAGAAATTTGTATTCTAGGAACATGAATTAGACAATTATATACCAGAAGCAGCCCTGAGAAGAAATTTGGCCTCTTAATACCACTGCTTGAATCTGTAGGATTCCAGTGAGGTATTAAATATTAGTGTCTCCATGTTTCTCATTTATTTTCTCTCCTGACTCAAATAAATTATTTGTTTTTCCTTTTCCTAACTCATGACCCCACTTCCTTTCCAACGTTGCTTTATTGCTTCATTCCCAAACATAACCATTGAACAAATCTACCTCCACTGCAAACTGAAAAAAAGAAAACATAGTATTACATCTAGTCTACTCTGTTGCTCCAGAAGCGTTAACAGTATAGAAGTGTGGGGGAAGATGCTTAAACTTTTAGATTGATAAAGCTCAGTTTCATGGAACTAGCATTTTCTCAGGCTTTAAAGTTAAGCATCACAAATGAAGATAAAATAATGACTTTCCAAACATTCCTTCCCTCCACCTCATACCTGCTATTATAATTCTCAGGCTCCTCATTCAATTTTATCATTTTCTTTCTGCTTATTGTTAAAATCTCTTCAACATGAAACAATGCATCTCAGCCCGTATTTGCAACACAACTCAGTATTCTAACAAGTCATCCTGATGGGTAAGGAGCAAGGGGGGTTCCGTACCTGCATAGTAACGTTTTCTTCCCTCACTAGAAGTATTTCTGCAGTCAGAGCATCAATCAGTTCTCTGTGTTCATTCAACAGTTCCTCATGCTGCTGCCTCATCACCTCTTTCTCACGCAGCTGCATTTCACTCTAAGGAGAGAGAAAAAGTTAAAAATCTACTATAAACCAATACAGATTCATATCTGGAAAAGGAATGGGTCCATATGACATCATACTGTAACAGCTCTTCCCACTATTGCTAAATTGACTTCATTACTTTCACAACAAAATCCAATTTTCAGGGCTTGAGAATTGTCAGCAAGCTCACTGTTCCTTCTTTGTTACTCCAGAACACTGTAGGGAGTCCTATATATCCTTGTTCTTCTGCCTTTACAACTTTTACAGGCTGTAACTACAAGCATTGTCTCTCTGCACAGATACCATTTTTTAAGTCACTGAATCTTCATGCAGTAATCAAGTAACTCCAGGTGTGCTGATGCTTGTCAGTATCCTGTGCTACCTGTGCCTATTCTTTAGTTTCCTTAATTCATTAATGAAGACAAATTTGACTAAATAAAGGAGCAAATACTTGCTTTCTAATGTTTTCTTTCAGAGAGAGAAAAAGTTCTAGAGGGTTTCATTTATTTTATTTTTTTAAAGAAGACAAAAAGGCTTATTTGTTAAGTAATCTACTTGAGCATGAAGCAAAAGACCTTACTGAAAAGAACCTCTTGCCCTCAAAAGATATTATCAATCTATTACTTTCAGATAGACCACTGCAGTAGCCAGTCTTCCTGTACAAGACACAAAAGAGTCCCTTCCACCACTAATGGGTAAATGGAATACACAACTGCCACTTTTTGGACCATCGCAGCTAAAAGAGTAGAAGCTATAAAGTCACATAAACACATCAGAATTAGCAGATGGAGCCCTTCCCCAGATGGTTGCCTGCATTTACTCAAAGGAATCCCTGAATAAAAGAAATACATCCCATCTCCAAAACACCAGAGATTCTGAAAAGCAATCGGGATACTCTTTTCTGCCGCATAGACAAAACTAGAGCATGAGCTGCCCATAACGTACCATAGATTATTTTCTGGTGGCATTGGGACCAGAAGTGAAAAACCACCAAGGAAGAAGTATTAAGACAAAACAGCTCTGCAGCCACATAAAGTGAATGAATAAATAAATATTTTTGAGAATAAATCACAGATACTGCCACTAGACACAAAGACAGGCAGATATACCTCCTTTAGGCATATCAGAGATAAGCCATGCATTTTCTGGTTCTCTTCCAGCTAGAGAGAACAGCTTTTCTGTATTGATCCAAGTGAAGCAGGCTGACACAGAAAATGGAAAAAAGAGGAGGGAAATCTTTCTAGAAGCTTCAAAACCTCCTGAAGACTGATTGTTTACCTGAAATCAGAGGCTTTTTAAATAACTGCTGCAAAGTAATTTTCTTGAAATGCATTGCCAGCTGTAATTGAGGCATTGAAACTTTGCTAACTCTCCTGGCTAGGCAAGACAGATGGTGCACACAAGCACTTGATTTATTCCTAGCATCACAGGGACCAGGTTTTAGGAAGTACCCAGACAAGCTGTGCTTCTCCCAGTGAATTCTGAAATTCTAATTGTAATTAAAGCTCCATGAAAAGGGGAAAAATCAGTGAAGATTATAGATGCACACTGTCTATCTCGAGCAACTCTGAATATGATTAGCCACACTTCGTAGCCTGAGCGACTTCTGCATATTTCCACTCATAAGTCAGTATACATCTTTCAAAATAAGTAGTCTTAGACTCCTTGGCCTTCTCTCTGAATAGGATAAAAGCTCTTAAGATACGTTGAATGTTACATTCATAAAGAGAAAGCAGCAACTAAGAAAGAAAAAAAAGGACAAAGAAAATCTGGAGTAGTTTTGGAGGAAGCCTGAGGATCAAGAATAACTCATTTCTGTGGAACACAAATTAAAGAGAATCTAAATAGCGTTATAACTGCAATTATATTTATAATATGAATTTGATGCTATTAAATTGATGTTTTCCTAATAAATAGAAAACATTCTATTGGAAGTCCAGAAGATCCTTCCCCGTAACTACAAAAGAACCAAATTTAATACCCTGCTTTGGTATTCAACTTTAACAGAGAAACAAGCATTCTTAACTTCTTTTAAAACATAACATTTCCTCAGCCAAAGTCCATCTTCTGATGGTAGCGGCTTTTCATTCTTGAATTGATAATTTACTGTTTGCTTCTCAGACAGGTCTTAAAGTAAACTTTTCCATATAGATTAAATACAGGGTAATACAGGGAATAAGTTGTTATACATCCAGACAAAAAAAAAAATTCACATTTTAAAATAAGGTGTTTTTTTTTTCTTCAATTATTATGGACTCTGAAAAGGAACCAAAACAGGACAGTTCCACATTCATTAGGAATCTATTGCCTTTGCTACAAAATGGAGCACTGGGATTTAGATAACATATTCTGCTGCATCTATTAAGAGTGCAGGAACTGCCATAACCTGGTTCAAAATTTCACATAGGCCCAATGAATCTGTGAGCCACTGCTGCATCTTGAGTAGCTCTGGGTTAGAAATGAAATCAAAAACACTCTCTTTCTTTTTTAAAAAGGAGTTCTACATGGGTTACAGGTAGTCTTCTTTATGGAATTCCGTTGATCCCCAGCTGTTCACTGCTATAGTGAGCACTTCAGGTCATTCTTGCTTAAGCTGAAGTTGCTGCTATGGATAGAAAAAGAGAGCTAAGGAATCCCTCAAAGAAAATTGGGGATTTGAGTCCACTGCTGTAGTGACAATGGCATCACCTTTGGGAGGCAAAGGAAGAAAATGAATTTGCAAACAAGGCTGTAGTTAATACCCTGCTACAACTCTGAATATATTTAAACAACAAATTTAAAACTATTTCAATTGGTATTTTCTGCTAATAGTCACTGAGAGACTTTCATTGCAGTCAACTCCTCCCTTTTCATTAGGGATACCTGTTTCTAGCAAAATAAAAGTTTTAACTCCTAATTGCATGCAATCCAAATAATAAGCAATGATAATCAGACTTCGAAGGAAACTGAC
Organism: Calonectris borealis; assembly: GCF_964195595.1. NCBI lineage: Eukaryota > Metazoa > Chordata > Aves > Procellariiformes > Procellariidae > Calonectris > Calonectris borealis. Next base: position 88,808,446 of record NC_134312.1, on the reverse strand, counting down.
TGGGAGCCAGGAAAGACCAAAATTCACATCTGCAAAGTAACTTTATACACTTTTTCATTCACTCTACAGAAGCAATTCAAAGTCTTCTCACCTCTTTGAGGTAGCGCATCAAACGACAGAGCGCGTTCACTAGTGACAAGGTAAACCCAGTGAGGCCTTCACTTCTCTCAGTTTTTTGAACCTCACGACCTGTACATCGCTCATATTCCTCCAATTCATGCTCCACTTCACGTATCATGCGGTTGAGAACATCTAGGCTGGATTTGTTGTCTCTCTGAAGGTCAATGGGGATTGAATTAGCTGGAGAATCATCTCTCCTCTGTCTTGCAGAGTTCTGTGCAGTTTGTTTTCTTTTCACTGAGGGGAGGGGAAAAAAAGTGTCATTGGAATTTCAACCTGTATAGAAAGCTTTGCAATACCAATGAAATTACATTGTTTATTGAAATAAATCAAAGGAGAGGCCCTCTCTTGCCCTGAGCTGAAATGGACCATCAAAGAACATCCCCAGTCATTCCAGTTATTTTGAGATTATCAAAAAACACATTTTCTGCCACCACATTAGTACCTCTCAAGTATGATTGTTTGGTGCTTTTATCTTAGATACCTGTTTATACTTTCCTCCTCCTCAGTTAAAAGCATGGAAACAGTTTGCCAGTGAACAGCCAGTGAAAAAGATCAGCTGCTTTTAGGTCTCCTATTTAGTGAGCAACTCTTTTACAACAATCTTTTCATGTTACAGTTTGTATCTGATGTCAGTTCCCACATACAAATGCATGTAGAATATGGGGACTGAAACGCATCATAAGTCTGTGCAGCATAGAATAGAAAGCTGCATCAGAAATAGAAAAGCCCTGCACAGGAGAGAACTCCACCGCTAGCAAGGTAACGGGTAGCATCAAAGGGCCATATTTGTGGCTCCCAGATTCCTATGGACTTTGCTTCGCCAATGAACATGCAGAATACAGAGGCACACACTACACAAGGGGCTGTGGAATGTACATCCTTAGAGATGCTCAAGACTCGGCTGGACAAGGCCCCCCCCTAATCAAACTTTGGAGTTAGCCCTGCAACGACTTCCAAAGATCCCTTTCAACCTACATTTTCTTATGATATTAAGGACCTTGGTCAAAGGGAGGTATGCTATTTTTAAAAGTACTAAACTTTTTGCTGCAATTTGCTTTTGTTTCCTTGAGTTCGGGTTCAGCACTTGTCTCACAGTGTAAGTGGGGTCTACAGTCTCTTCTTCATCTTCATTCTGAAGTCTTGAATGGATTCTCTTGACTACATTGGTAGCATTGAGGGCTGATTTAAACACAAAACAGACCAAAAAATACACACATGAAATATTTTGGGTGTGTTCTTATAACATAGTAATATGTTATACAGTAATTTTTTTAGAAGAGCTGGCTTTTTAAGTCACATGTGTCTGTCTCTCACCCCCACCCAGAAAAGGAATTCCAGATAGGATCCTGTGAACAGCCTAACAACCCTTGAGAGGCTGTGATTTGGCAAATCCAACCTGACTGATCCAACGATGGAGAAACAGTTGTTGGAGTCAAAGGCACATTTGATTCTGGTGATAAGGTACTTTTTCTCATATCCTTTTCAGCCCACAACTGAGAATTCACCAAGGAATTTTCTTCTCTCAATAACCGAAGTAGCCTACATTCAAAACAAGCATATCAGTGAATTGTAATAGGATAATAGCATGATTCTAGATTATCTGTACAGTCTAGAAAGAGCTTTTTGAAATATATATAACTATAACTGCTCAGGTGAGTTCCCTGCTCACATTCATTCCTAGTCTGAATGTTACAACAAGGGGTTTCCCTAGAATTCTGAGGTCAGGAAGCGGGGGTGGGGGGGACACACAACAGAAAAAGTAACTTAACTATACCCATGCAACACCCTTTTAACTCCATCTATTTCCAGTGTTAAGAAGGTGGAAACCTGACTGGATATATTTATATTGACCTGTCAGAATTGATGCTGGATTTGAAATTCAGAGTGTCATGGTGTCCATCTTCTGATTGATAGATTGATAATGCTTCCTCTTCCACTTCACTAAGAGCCTTTTTAGGAGACAACAAAGAAAACAAAAGGGACTTCAGAGCAATTTCAATTTGTCTTTAGGAAGAAGTTAGAGATAATTTTCTGAAATTATTTCAAGGAAAAAAAAAAAAACATTTGTTTCAGTCTCTACCTCCAAAACAAGATTTAAAAAAAAAAAAAAGAAAGAAAGAAAGAAGGAAAAACACACCCCTCTGTGGGAAGAGTTTTGGGGGACTTTAGTAGCTAAGAAATACTAATACTGACAATTGCCTCTGAAAATAACACAGAAAGTGATTAATTAAATATTCAATATTTTATTTGGATGATTTGTATTAAATAAGAAAGACACCACACACACTGTAGGATAAAGAAAGCTTTAAAGACTGTATCAAAATAAATACAGAGATATTGCAGGCAGAAGATGGAAAAAGCCACATAATTATAGCATTTGTAAAATTTCAGCCATTTGACATTACAAGCTAAACAACCTTGTAATAAGATTGCAAAATTACATTTATATTCTATGTGTAAAATGCAACAAGAACAAAATACAGTCCTACATACCACATTCATAGCAAAACTTAAGCAATCAAATTTGGAATTAGGGTTCCTCAAACTACCAGGTTTCTGTACTTCAGGCTTCACCAGATAGCTTTTAACTATGATTTTTGTAGGCACATAAGGAAAAAAAAATCTCATAGAAGCTCAGCAGACAACTATCAGTATGTGTGTCTTTTAAAAATCTAAGCCTATCCTGCAGCATGCATCCAGTGATAGAGCTTATAAAGATGCTACAGTTAACTCTTCATATTAAAAAAATCCAAAAAACAAATACCACATCGAAATACATGACACAGCAGTACCGCAACTCAAATTGCAGATATTTGTGTAAGATAGTAGGAAACAGGATTAGAGAACCATGAGAATATGACACCACCACTTTCACTCCCACAGCCCTTTTGGTCTTCATCAGTGAGCTGCTTTCCGGGAGCGTCATATGCCTGTTCTCAAACCACAGCGAGCATCCCTAGTACAATTCACGTTATGAAAAGAAAACAGAACACAAAGGCAACCTAAACTAAATTTTAAACAAATTCAAAGAATTTTTAAACTTTTTAAACAAATCTAAATAATTGTAAAAGAATGTGAAGTATTAAAAGTTAAACTTGTAGGACTAATCAAGGCTGTGGAGTTAACTGGGGTATATTTACATGTGTGTTATCAGAAATAAATTGGAGCCCAACTGGCTATGTCCCCATACATGCAGACATAATTAGAAAATCAAAGGCATATTTCAATACGTAGCAATTAGTTAAGTGACACAAGCGTTTTCTTAGTCTGTAATTACTTTGTTCTCTTGCTGATAATTCTAGAATTTAAAAGGGAAAGCATGCTAATATGAGAGTGCTTCTATTAGACATAAGAAGTTGGTGTCTCTCATATTCAAAGGTTAAGAAATCAAAAAAATCATGATTCCCAGGGTCTCACAAAACAAACTCACCACCATGTAACACCATTTTCTACGTATGTTATCAACATGTTATTAATACACAGAAGAAAGGTTTAGATCTGCTTGGAAACGCTACCTTTCAATATTCTTATTCTGTGCAAACAAAAAAGCTACAGGACATGCATGGAACTGAATATACATTACCTGGGAATCCATGACAGATTCACTAAGGATGGAAAGTTGAGTGGGAGGATCACATTTTTGTACAATGGGTCTTTGAGATGATTCTAGGTCACAGTTAGGAGCCATTGTTACATTAGCAAAACCTAGAGGAATCAGACAAAATGGGGAAGAACACAGAGGACTCTGTCTGTAGTATGTTGCAGGACTTTGTACCAAAAAGCAAACTCCCATACTTTGCACAAAAAGGGTCATAGGGATGTATGTCACTTCAAACAACTGCCAAAGGCCAACCATAGAGTTATCTTAAGACATTAGGCCATGTACCAGGTTTTTCTCCTTCTCACCAGCATAAATACACTTGTGCAGAAGCAGCATATAGGATGAAACAGTCATTATAAGCAAAAGAGAATGGCAGCCTACACAGAAAGGAATCTAAGCTTAAGATTTCACACGCAAACAGCCAATCCTGTCTTTCAGCAGCATAAGGGCCCACAAACCAGGATAAGAAAAGGAAGTCTTGTTCACGAACTGATGATAAATCTTCAACAATATCCAAGAGCATGCAGTCAACCCATGTGGCAATGCGAACTAGAACTACTACAGTGGCTTGAACTGGTGCTCTGTATAGGCTGGCAGCTTGGCCAGTGGAAATGGCGAGTGTCAGGTGCTTCACAGTAAGTGAGCCAAAATTCCACAATCGACCGATACAGTAGAATAACCAGCCATGGCTCGCTCTCCCCTGCCATGGGAGGTGTTATCCTCATCTGTGTTTCATCCAACATGAACAGGATCAATCATACTGTGTTAGATGATGAGATGAAAACAGTTAAAAAGAATACTTTGCAAAGTGAGGCTATTTATGAAAAGCAAGGAGATAATCTTAAATGTACTACCACGTATGAATGAGACAGTCTACCTGTTCGCGTGCGAGGAGCATCCCCAAACAAGTCTTTTGCCACAGCCATAACCTGACCAGAGCGTTCCAATACGTCTTGCAAATGGTATTGATCAGACAGAATCTGAAAGTATAGCGTATAATGCAATATTTTATACTGAGCAGACCGATTTTTCCTTTGTTTTTTTGGCATTGTTCTTATAAACAGTTACCAAGAGAACAGCCAACAAGACAATGTTTGCAAAGTTGGTACTGTGCAATTAGGTCCTAATTAAGATAGATCAGAAAACCATACTTTATTCTGAGTGACTAGAATTCACCTTGTTTTTCTGAAAAATTAAACAATTGTGACTTCTGGGGCACCCATCAGCACTGACTTTTTCTCATTAGAGCAAATCCTCTCACTCCCTTCTTCTGCTCCCAGCCTGACACAAACAAGAAGCTGGGCATTTATGACACACTTATCAAAACGAAGACATATATCTGGCAATTAAAAAAAATCAGTATGCATCCTCAAATCATTTGATCTCAATGTTGTTGAGTCAAAGAACACTTATCTACATCTGACAGACACCCAAAAACTGCACTATTTGATTAGATCCAAACCAGTTCAGGCAGACTTATTTCGTTCAGCCGTCACTGTTGAAAATCCTGCCTAAAAATTAAGCCACATACTGCCATAAACATATAGACATAAACACAGCTGATTACACCTGGCATCAGAAGACGTTTTGGGAATCTCCACACATTTCTCACAAGGCACAGCTTCTGTATTCAAGGTCTCTCTCCCCCAGTATTTGAGGTCCATCCCTGGCACCATGACAGCTACCTCCTAAGGAGGGAGGTTTTTGAGTGCAAAGCAAGAGGCATTCAGCTACTGTGAGCCGAATGGAGCTGACCGTGGACATGGCTTCGTGGGCAGAACGCAATTCAAAACTCCTCACTGACTTGTGGTTTCATTAACAAAGGTGGAAATGGTAAACTAGTAAAATTATATCCCACAACCTGGGAAGAAGGTAGTTACTCTTAAACACCTGAGAGGAGACCAGATATGTAAGTGACCTCCACTTCATCGTGGTTAATCAAATTTAGCCAGAGAGACTGCAGGTCCTTTAGAAGATCACACAGAAAAAACAGGCTCATGTATGCCCTCCCATTCAAAATTTGAGAACTGAGTGACAATTTTTGCTCCCCCAGGAATCATAAGAGGGACTGGTTTGCAGCAGTTTCAGAGCACTATATGCTGTTATCTCCACAGAGTTTCTTTCAGTGTCCGTTGGTAAGTTTGCTGGTTTATATTCAGCCTCGTTCAAAAAATTCTAGGCAGTGGCATTTCACCTGTTTTCCCCCACCCCCCATTTTACTATGCTTTGTTATGTCAAGAAGTTTCCCTATATACCTAGTTTCCATGTCTTTCTAGTCTTTTGAGCCTGAATTACACTGCAGTATATTACACTTCTCCTCATAACCAATTTAGCAAATCAGTGAATATTCATCTTTCAATCATCTCGCATATCTACTTTTCCAAATCACTATTCAGTTTTCAGACTTGATACTAACTAAATCTAGTCTTTCCATTTAGCCATTTGATGTCAAAACAATGCAGGTTTTTAGACAAAGTCATGCCAGATCTGCGGAAGAGGGGGCGGGGGGGGGGGGGGAGAAGAAAAAAAGAGAGGTGTTTACCTGTCCCAAAACATGATTCCTTTCCCTAACACAATTAAAACTAAAGTGGTGTGTTTAATCAGACAAAAATTATCCTGATGAATTTATTTTCACCCTCCTTACTAGATCTCTTTCAGCATCAGCAGGTTCCTAAGCTTCGCCCTCCTGCTCAACATGTTATGAACATTTTTAGAGCATTGCTCCCAAGGTAGATTAGCTCACATTTGGTTGAGATCAGCAGAAAACAAAGTGATATCAGCTTCTAACCCCTCTTCGCCCATTTACATGCCCTTGACAAATTCACTGAGTGCTGTACCTTGTCCCAGTTTAGTATCACCTATGAATTTAATTAAAATTCATCTTCCCTCCTGTTTCAGTTTGTTAATACATATAATTAAACGGGACTAATCCTAAAACCTCCCCACTATGATAACCCACTCACCATCTACCCTTCAGTGCAATACACTAACATTATTTTAAAAACAAATTGTTATATGACCAATCAGTGTGATACCTACACATTCACAATCCACAGTTACAGAGATGAACTCATATTATTTTTTCATTCAGATTTTTAGGTAGACAAATCCCTGAAAGATTAAAATTTTGCTCACCCATTTTATAACTTTTGGTCTCTTTCTTTTCAACGTACAACTACAAGAAAAAAACACACTAGTAGCAGCATCTTCCTAGTTTTTGTCTCTGAGTCTTTTGCAGTTGAGTAGGATTCAAGGGGCTTAGGAAGCTACACTCTCACAGCAGTAAATAAGGAAAAAAGATCACCAAGGTAACAGAGACAAGGAGACAATCCACAGTGTGTGTGCTGTACTGGGAGTCACAAACTGAAGAGTCTCCCCAGTTACTCTGAACAACAGGACCCAGCAATTAACAAGATTTAAGCTAGGGACAGGCAAAAATGGTGACTCTCCTCCATCTATTTTTTCTTTACACACAAGAAGATGCCAGTGTTTCAAACAGCAACAGTTAGATGGGTTTCATCTTGCCTGGCATCATCTCCTTTTGTCTTCCTATCTGGAAGCATCTTTTCTCTGATTCAGAAGTAGACAAAGGGTATGTTGAAAAAGTAATCTCTTAAATATGAAGGGGAAAGCTACTCAGGAGGAATTGAAATTTGTGCATTGCCATTAGAAATGGCAACAAATACGGAAGACTATTTCCTAACCACGAGCTTCACATCTGCAAAATAACAAAGTCACATAATAGGTAGTCCAGCCAAATCTTAGAGTGGGTAGTCTAATCTACCGTTGTGATACATAATTTATTTCTGCATGGAAGTCTTATTGAAACTAGCCTTCTATTACATTAGGAAAATTTGTATAAAAGTCCACAGCTTTTTTGAACACTCCATTAAAATGCACTTGGCAGAAAAGTATAAAAGTAACAAGGTCAAAATTAAAATTCAAGGCTTGATTAGCACGATATGCTTAACACAAAAATTCTACTGTGATTGCAGAGAAACAGGTGTCAAGTAGGAAACTAGAAGGTGATCTTCAATTCTAAGTACTTTCATTTGTTTCTGTCTGTGCTTGAATGTTCTCAGAGATCAGAAAAAGACTTCTGAAAATTTACCAAAGATGAAAGAGAGAAGAGGTCTGTGATGGCTAATCCGCTGCACATTTACAGGACTACTAAATCATGTTTATTTTAACTCCTAGGTAAACATTGTTCATCACCATTCTTTACCAACAAGAATAAGTTTGTCCAAGTGCTGATGAGGTCTGAAAGCTAATGACTATGTTTTGAGGTTAGTTTTCATAACATATGGCAAGGAGTCACCTGCCATGTGAAACAAAAGGATGTCTACCACTGAAATCCCTTTTCAGACAGTGACAGCTACTGTCTCTGTTAGCTAAGCTTAGATTTGCTGCTACAGTTCAATATTCAAAAGCAAATTAAACAATATGTTTTCAGTCAGAGTGCTTCAGAATGCCTAGAGAACAAGCTTTTTGATCCCCAGATGACAAGCTTGTCTGCTAGCAGCCATAGCTCCTCAACTTCTGTTGTGTCAATTTTCCTTCCAGACAAGCTCTTCTTTACCAACTTCTTGCCTCACCCTTTCAGCCCCTATGACTCTTCACTTTCTCTGTTTAAATAAGCAATGGCAGATAAGGATGTCCCTCCCAGAAAGAGAAATGTTCATGTTTCCATCAAAGAAAAATACTAGACAGGAGGAGGCGGCAAGATAGCAATAAGAACGCACATCTTTTCACAACACAGAGTTTAACTCTGCTAACAGTTCCTGTACAGATGCGAAGAGGCCTGCAGAATTACAGAGGGCATAGCCAGGCAACAAGGATCAAATGCGCAACTGTATAGATCAGTTAATATGTTATACAGCCTATTCCAATCATTGCATGCACGCAACACATAGAGGAGGGAGTGTGTACACATCTATGAAGTCAAATTATCCAACAAGAGGAGCAAATGTTGACCTATGTGCAAAAGCAATTTCCCACTGCTGCTGCAAATCATCTGCAGCAGGCTGAAAGTGCAGATTTAGCTCTCACCTCACGCATCAAAGTCAATTTCCTTTTCTCCAAGGAATCAGCAGCCAGTTGTTTTTGCTTCTTCCATTTTCTTTTTAGTGCTTTCTCTTGCAGTTCCAGATGCGCCAGTGCTTTGTTTTTTGATTTATGTATTTCATGGCGACGCAGCTACATAAACACGAAAGAAACCATTTCAAAATCAAGGGACAATCTAAAATTTGCAGGGTAACGCTAACAAGCTCTTATTGATTTTATCATTCATACGCTGAATACTATTTATGTTAACTTCATGGTAGTACTAATGACAGCTTCACAAACATCCAGAAGTGTAAAATGCTACCAGTACCAGCCAAATTTAAAGCGGCTCCAAAGGTGAACGGGGAAAGTCTCAGTTTCCATCTGCCCTACACCACTGACTCAGTAAGAGTTTTCTCAGCTGTAAAGGGAGGAAAAAACCAAACACTACCACCTATAATATGCATAAAAGGACATAATGCATTTTGCTGATTTAACACTGTCAGTCACCAGAGAGATTCCTCTCTTCTTCTAACAATGAGAGATATATATATTCAGTTTAAATACAAATTAAACAAATTAAATGTGTGAAGTGCTTGCTAAAGTGTCTGGAAGCTATCAAGCCAACCATTTATAGAAACAAGTCTCTCTCTGCTATTGTGCCTACCTGTCCTGACTAACCTGTCAAAATTTATAAGCAACAACAGCTCATACTGCCTATTCCATCCTGGTAATCAGAGCTACCAAGGAAAATGAAATGGAATTCACGTATTTTGTAATGAACAGGTCGTTCAGTATAAAGAAGTGATGTTAAATTGTTTAAATGAAAATTTAGTATCCTCAGAATTAGAGAGATTCCTAAAATAAAGCATGTCTTTCAGTCCTTCAAGCAGAGATGAGACTTAACTTCAACTACTCCACTGTGTTTTTAGGTATTTATGCTTTTATGCTAGTATACACGTTATTGTAATAAAAACTACAGCTACTGCTTCCGAATGGAAACAGAAAACTGAAAAACATCAACGGCCAGAGCTGGGGATGCATGATACCATAAATGAAGAATGAACACTAAAGAGCCAATATTTTCAGAAGCTTGAAAAGGCAGATTAAACATTGGTAGAAAATAGCCCCGTAAGTATAGCAAACACTTATGCTAGAAAACCAGATAAAACTTGCTACAGAGAAGGAGCAGTGATTGCTGTTAAACTTACAATATCCTCAGGAGAAGCACGGTGGACTGTCAAATCATGGACGGTACTCTGCAAACAGGAACCAGAGAACACATCAGAAGCCAGAACCGAGGACGAACTGGATTTTTTTTCAAGTTTCATTAAAAAAAACCTCTAAATTGCAATATAATTAGCATAAGACTATACAGTGGTGCATTTTTATGGCATCGGAGAGCATTCCACCCTCAGTGAGGTAGGCAATCACCAAACCCGATACCCCTATCGAGACTAGGCGCGCACTCTTCAGCCTGAAGAGTGGGCTGCCGGCTGGGAGGCCTAACCTCAAGCACGACCAAGGAAGCGAGAGGGGTCACGTCCACGCCACGCACACGCAACTCCCCGTCACGGTATCCCTCTCCCCGCCCAAATCCACACACGACTCGGGTATCTCCAAACGTGAGGCCCCCCCCCCCCCCCAGAGGGCGATGACTTCTAGAGGCTCCCCCCAGCCGGCAGTCCGTCGGCACGGAGACTCCCCGGCCCTTCCCCAGCCGGTAAAAGGCCACAGCGCGATCTGCGTGTCACCCAGCAGAAGCAGCGCCGCCGCCGGGCCCGCCTTGCTGCCCACAAGCCGGAGGAGGAGCGGGAAGAACCGCCGAGGCCGGAGCAGGCCCGGAGCTCGGCCCGGCACCCGGGAGGGGGAAGCACTTACGTCCCAGTCCCGCTTAACCACCGCCGACGGCTTCCTAGGACCCTTCCTGCCGGCGCCGCGGGGCCGCGGCCCCCGCAGCAGCGACATCGCCGGCCCCGCCGCGGGAGGGGGCGAAAACGGCGCCGCGGCGGAGGCTCGAGCGGGCCGCGCGCGCCTCCGCCCGCCGTTGCCACGGGGACGGAGCCGGTTTTCTCCCCGCCCTAAGGGGAGGAACGCGGCAACGGCTCTCCCCGCCCCGCGCGCCCCCGCCGGCCGCGGCTCCCCTCAAGGCATTCCAAACCACCGCCCCCTGCGGTGAATCCCGGTCCCCCCGCCCGGAACGCCGGCCTTATTAACCCCCCCCCTCATCCTCGGTCACCCCCCACATCACGCCGTGTTCCCGCCGCCGGCCCCTCTACGCGGGTAGGTATCGCCGGTGCCTGTGGCTCCCTCTCTTCTTGGGTTTTCTGTGAGGAAGCAGCCTTGTGCGAAGGGGGCTCTTCATACTCCACAGGGAAAATCTACGTGAGCTGCTCCTAGCCATGTTACTCTTCCCTGTCTTCCACCTTTCACCTTAATTTTTCCACTAAGTCGTTTCATTAATATCCCTTCTCGCTGCGAATACTCTCCCAATGTTCCCCTGAGGAAACCTTGGAAATTTCCGCATGCGATAATGTATTTCTGATCCTATTATGGGTGATTAAGAGCAGAATGTCACACAAACTATTAAATTAAGGTGACATCTAATTAAAGAGTGGCCCTTGACTGTGTTTTAACAAACAAATCTCATTAGCTGTGCCACTGAGGAAGGGTGTACCTCCCTACCCACAAGGAATTTCCAGCTTCCACAAAGCAACTGGCTGTTCTTAGACAAGTCATTTAGCTTACACACGAGTGCAATATATTTCCTGTAGACTTGCCCCACAAATATGCCACAGATCCTCCACTTCCCTGTCACGTATGTGGAGACAAGATGTAAATTACTCTGAAGGGTTAGAGTTAACCTTTTGTACTACAGTGTGAGCTTAATATTTTGTCTGTTGGAGGTGGAAAGTGAAGACGTAAGGTTTATCAGCCTTTCATTCAAAACTCCTTCCTTGTTTAAAGAGAAAAATTCCCTTTCACCAAGATTTCCTGGTGCTTAAGGTCCTCATCAATCTAATTCTGGCTTTACCAACATCACTGTAAAAAGATTCATGGAAGTTGCAGATCGTAATGGTTAACGTGCTGAGGGAAGGAATTGTGTTGCATGTGATACAAAAAGAAAAAGATGATTGAAATTATGAGGGGAGAAGAAAAGTGACATAGAAATACTATCAGCAGTTGCCTCTGCTGAAGTGCTGCAAATGTGGCTCGGTCCTTTTTTTATACTGGCGGTTGCACCTGAACTTCAGTTTCCATCTAGGCACTAAACATAGATACCATATGCAACCTGAAACTGAACATCAGCATTCAGCCTGTGGTAAAACAAATCCTTGATCCTAGGCACATGTGCAAGGCAATGCACTGGATTCATTGCACTCTGTTTATTTGAAAATTTGGAACCCAAAAGCATAAATTAAGAGCACATCTGGAATTCTCTCCTAACATGGCTTTAAATTGTCTTGAAGAACAAGGTCTATTGAAAAAAGAAAGCGATAAAGGCACAATTAGATCAATATATCATCCACTTTGAAACCTCTTAAACCTCTCTGCTATTATTAATTACAATAAAATATAAATGTTAAATACCAAATACAAGCAAATACAATACAAGCCAGAGACACTTCTCATTCTCAAACACTTCAGCCACCTATAAGAAAATGGGGAGCAGGTTCTATCAGACATCTTAAAAGCCTGTCTACCTTTCAGTTCTTGTTCTTCACCCTGCATTTACAGCAGAGTCTGAAAATGTTGCGTTATCTCTGCAGAAGCCAGCTGAGTGTCTACAGCATTTATTTACTCGCGGTGCAGCTTACATAAGATGGAGACTACATATTCAAATGGCAGTGGTTTAAAACCATCAGGTTTCCAACCAATTTGGTTTGTTACATACTTACGATCTTTTTCTTTCCCCTTCCAAGCTAGTATGATTTGGGGAATTCCTTTGTAATTAAGGTCTTTCCTCTACCCTGGATGTTTTTGCAGCACTGGTTACAAGGAGAAATGTCATTTCCTTACTGTGTTTTTTTCCCATAGCAGTGTGATTTTCTACTTTTGTGCTATAGCAAAAAAAAAAACCAAACCCAAAACCACGCTCTTGTGAGCCTCTGGGTCAGCACAGTTCCTCCTTCCCCTGAGACACTCAAAACCCCGGGCTTTGCTTATACTGGAAAAATGGGCCATGTTAGGAAACATGTGCCCCCCTTCCTGGAGGTCTGGCACCCCAGGCTCGCTGCCAACCTAGAGATAGCGCAGCGGAGGGCTGCCCCCCTTCCCTCTAGTGACCTTGGCAGCAGGGCTGCGGTGAAACATCAGCGAGGGCTGACCTCCCCCTTTCCATGGGAGCTGCATTTCAGCTGAGGCTCTGGTGCGTGGCCCTGCCTGAGCTACAGCTACAGCTGTGTGACAGCCATGCCTGTATCCCATCAACCTGGACTTGTCAACCAACTGCTGGCCAGACCTCAGACTTGCCTCATTGCTATGGGCTTGCCTGCTGATCACGGGGCTGTGTCCATTGCCGATTGCCGTCACCGGACCTTACTCGCTAACTTATATTCCTGGCTTGACCTCAGACCCATCGCATCGCCATGGACTTGTCTGGCGATCTAGACTCCCTGTTGACCCCAGCTGCCATCTCCAGGCCTGCCCTGCTCACCTTGCTCAGGTCCTGTGGGATGGGGCCCTGGCCAGTGAGGTCCCTGCTCTGCTGGCCGTGTTACGGCACTCAGCTCCCTGTCCCTTAGGGAGCAGCATGGCCCTCGCTGTCCCCCGATGCCAAAATACTGTGGCACATACAAGTATACCAGACCACTTCCACTGACCCAGGCCCATGGTCTGTCTGGATCAGCATCTTGTCTCTTACAGGGACTAGTTCTTTCTTCCAAAATACACGCTGCCATTTTAGAACAAGACCCAGGTGGAAGTGAAAAGGGAAAACAGGCTACCCATCTTTATCAAAGGGGCTGAGGGAAGAGTTATACATCAGCCAACGTCCGTTTGTTATCTGGAAAGATAATGAAACAAGCTGTTCAGCAATCAGTGTGCAAGCAACTGAGTAACAATAAAGTGATGAGAAACAGGCCGTGTGCATTTGTCCAGAACAAATCATGTCAAAGTAACCTAATTTATTTCTTTGCCGAGATAACTGACTTAGTAGGTGCTGAAAGGAATAGATGAAACATATTTTGACTTCAGCAGGGCTTTTGACATTACCTTGAACACCACTCTCATAAACGCAAATAGGTCTTAGATGGTATTAACATGAGAGGGGGTGTGATTGAAAAGCAATTCCCAAATTGTAGCAGTGGGTATTTTCCTGTCAATAGGAAAGTATATCAAATTAAGAGATCTGATCTTTGTCATGGAGACAACACGACTAGGGAGGGACAACGCACTGACACCACGCTGATCTCCCGATTTGAAATACACACGGCACCAAATAACACAAAAGTTATTTGCAGCTGCCAGAACTACCTTGGTTTGCAGAATACCAGCCTTGTGCCATCTGTCACATTGCTCTGAGCAACGGGCCATGCCCTTTTGCTTTGCTGTACCTCCTCCTGTTCCCTGAAGCCTCTCCTTTCTGGGAGAAGATGTGCTCCCCAGTCTCGTCCCCCCAGCACATGCTAGAGGGCTGCCGGCCCTGCCAGAGGGACCTGTGGGTCTGCAGAGGGCAGTGGGTGAGAAGGGAGCTGTAGGATTCAGGAGCCCTAGGCTCTACAGGATGGGCAGGGGAAGCCACAAATCTCCCAGTGCCACCACTGCTTGAAAGTCCCCCAGGACAGGTCACACCATGTCCCAGTAAGAGGCAAGACAGAGTCACAAGAGTTCAGAGGTGACATTGCACATGTCTTCTGGTCTGCACAGCATGACACTTCAGGCTGAAAGGCAAACGTTTTGTGTTGGAGTGTCCATCTTCTAGCAGATGTCAAATGGGGGTTTTTGCCCTTAATGCCACTTCTTGGGACTCTGACAAAAGGCAGGGTGACTTGAACGCAGCCTGCTTCAAGACGAACACAGAAATCACTGACAATTGTTTTCTTTTTTTCTCTTGGCAGAGATCACACAAAGGCCCAAAGATCAAAATGACGGCATAACGCGTGCTGACTTGTTTTGCTGAGCTTTGCAACTTTTCCTCCAAAAGATGACGAGTGACCCCCAGGAAATCTCTCAGTCTTGAAAACAATACACACAACTTGGAAAGCTTCTGTGGCCAGAGTCACTGCAGTTGGAGACGGCAGGCTGGCTTTATAAAACTGCGGCTCCTACAAGTTCATCCTCAGTCTGAAAAACCTTTCAGGTTGCTTTCTAGTAACGCTCTCTTCTCTGACTTGAAAGTGCCTCTCTGCACCACGGGAACTGACACATTTCCCAGACGTGTTTTCAACAGAAGAACATAGGAGGGGTAAGCCGTGAGAGAGAGACCCCTGGCCCTTTCACAGCCCGACAATATCGCTCTCATCTTGCTGAAAAGGTTAAGAGTATTACAGTATTGTTTGTAGTAGTTTCATGAATGACTCAAAGAATGTAAGATTCGCCAAGCCATACTTGAATCAACAAAATTACATTTTGCTGCAGCCTTTCACACCTTTGGACTGAACTAAAAGACGAGGGCATTTATCTCAAAGTTACAAGCAGTCAAAAATAAAGGTTGGGGATGGCCCTATGCGAGATGCATTGCAGGTGCAAGCCAGCGCTCCAGCAAGCCGGCAGAGTGCGGGGCGAGGACGGCCCTGACTCGGTGGGCCGGGGGTGTTGAAGCCCTGCGGATGCCGCTGCGGTGGCCCCGTCCCCATGTGCCTGACGATGCCGGCGTGCCCCTAAGCTCACAGCACAGCTCCCCGAGGCGAAAGCTCCTTGACAACCATCTGCCAAGGCCGGCTCAGAATTTGGGGCCGGGCACAGGGAGGGGACCCTCCTCCCCGGGGCCGGCCAGCCCGCCGGCCTCGCTTCCCTTCCCTTCCTCACCCCTCCCCTCCCCTCCCCTCTCCGCCGGCCGGCCGGCCGGTGGAGGGTCCTTCCCTGGGGAAAGTTGCTCGGCGCCCCCCAATCGAGGGGCGGGGGTGTCCGGGGCTGCCTCCCCGCCTCCTGTGCGTGTCGCCGAGCTATTTATTTAAATTGCAAATAAAGCGCCTCGGCGCCCGCCCTGCCGGGGAGAGACAGTCTGGGTGCCGCACCGGGCGGCCGGCCGGCCAGCGGGCGTGAGGCTGCCCCGCGGGGCCGGCAGCGCCAGGGACGAGGCCATGGCCGGGGGGGCGGCCCCGGCCCCCGGAGCCCTGCTCGGCGCCCTGCTCTGGGTGGCAGCAGCAGCGGCGGCGGCGGCGGGGGGCGGCCCCGGGGACAGCCACGAGCCCGGCGTCTTCGGCCGCGTCTACCGGGGCGCCGTGAACATCAGCGCGGAGCGGGTCTACGCCTTCGCCTACAGCAGCGAGCCCGGGCAGGTAGGAGCGTCCCCCGGAGCGCCTGCTTCCCCGCGGCGGGGAAATGCACTGTGCCCCCCTCGCCTTCCCTCCCTCCCTCCGCCGGTATGGCCGGGGAGGGGGGGGGCGCCGGCGCCGCTGCGGCTCCGCCGCTGTGCGGGAGCGGGCCGGGCTCTCCCTCCGCGCCCACGGTCCTGCCCGCATCCTCCCGCCGCTGCGGGGGCCGGGAGCCGCGGTGCACCTGCGGGCTACCCTTGCCCTCCCGCGGGCTTCCCCGGCACGGCCAGGGCACTCCGGGGCTGCGGGGCGAGAGGGTGGCGGCGTCCCAGAAGGCACGGGGTGGGCAGGCAGTTTGGTGCACCCCCCGGACAGGTGCCAAATATTTGCGCTCCTAGCAGCAAAATTGATTTAAAGTCTAGAAGGGAATTATGAGGATAATAGTTCTACCTTAAAAAAAGGGTGGGGGGGCACTTAATAAGCCTTTTAAAATATCATTTTTCACACTTGAGTGCTTCTGTACGATCAGGGTGCTCTCCCCTGGGAGCCTGGGAGGTGAGACAGGGCTGCACAGGTGAGGTGTGATGTGAGAAGGCTGCAGGGCAGCACTGCTAAAGCCATGGCTGCTCGATGGGGGAAGGAAACCTGTCATTTATGTATGCTTAGCTATTGCGGGTTTCCCCCCTCCTCCCTTTTTAATGTCGTGTTTATCTCAAGTAGCTAAGTGGTACCTTGGAAACTCTGCCCCCGTTGTTTGGATTAGGCATTAATTGCTGGGTAGGATGTTCTCCTGTACCAAAAGATGTTGAACGGGGCAAATGAATCTTCCCTCCTGTCCTCAAGTTGCACAGGACAAGAAAGAATGGAAAACATCGCTTTTTCCACACCATATTTTTAATGCTTCAATATGAAGGGAGTTGGTAGAAAGCATGATTCAAGGAGGGATGGGGAAAGCAGGGGGAGGTGGTGTTGATCATCCCTGGCTTTGCTTTACTCTGAAAATCCAAAAGATCCAGACCTTTAAATACTTGTCTTTTTTCTATTATATGTGTTACGATGTAATAAAGTGTACCTGGTATTTATAGGGCAGGAGTTGTGTGTCAGGGATATGATGCAACTGAGCCCAGCTTTATTTAACTGTTGGGTGTCACCACTGAACCCAGCAGGTCAAAAGCATGCTTTGGGCATGAGCCTCCTTGAAGAAGCTGGTGGTGATGTAAGTTAGTCTTCTTCAGAAGTTACAGGTATTGGATATTATGAAGAGGGCCTGTTGGCAGATCGAATGTTTTCTGGGGCTTGTTAGCAGAGACAGCATGCAGACTGACTTCAGTTAAAATGAATCTGGTTCCTTCTATTGAATGTGCTCTTTGAAGCCGTGTGTTTTGCTGGACACCTTCCACAAAAAAGTTTTCTCTCCTGGACAACTAGGGTGATAGCGGAGTGGGAGGAGGCAGGGAGGGAGTACACTGCTGCTTGGTGGTGGTGGCGGATATCTAAATGCATCTTCTGCTCAATGGCTACTTTCATAGTCTAGGCCATTCCCATGGCCATGAACATCCAGCCAGTCCAGACTACTTCCACAGTTACGGAGAAATTTTAGTGGACTAATCTCCATGATCCTATATGCTGGAACATGAAATCTCTGCAGAGATACTGAGCTGGACAAGAGCATGTCTAAGAAGGGAAACTTCAGGTTTAAGGCTTAATATTTTTTTAACGCAGAACTCTCCAAGCACTGCCATGAACGTGCTAAAAGAGGGTCATCCAACCAGCTCCAGCCATGAAATTTGGAAGAGAAAAACCAACGTAAATGAAGATGGACTGTGCTAGGAGGCTTTCTGATGAGGGATGCCCAGAACAGGCTCTAAGGATAGAGAAGGTCCTAGAGAAGAGAAGGCTCCAGGGAGACCTTGTTGTGGCCTTTCAATATATAAAGGGGGCTTATAAGAAAGATGGAGAGAGGCTTTTTGCCAAGGCCAGTAGTGACAGGAGCAACAGTTTTAAACTGTTAAGAGAGTAGATTTGGGTTGGACATAAGAAATCTTTTTATGATGAGGGTGGTGAGACACTGGAACAGGTTGCCCAGAGAAGTTGTGGATGCCCCACCATTGGAATTGTTCAAGGTCAGGTTGGACAGGGCTTTGAGCAACCGGATCTGGTGAAGATGTCCCCCTGCCTATGGTAGGGGGTTTGGACTAGATGATCTTTAAAGGTCCCTTCCAACCCAAACCATTCTATGATTCCTCACTGAGAAGCCATACAGATGCTATTCCTGAGCTGAAACAGAAGCCTTCAAGCAGAAGGCTTCAAGAAGAAGCCTTCAAGAAGGTTTCTGGACTAATTGGGATAATTGGCTGTGGGTGTGTGGAGACCCATCTGCAGCTGCAGCCCTGAACTGATGAGAAGCAAACATGACTGTCTTCTCTTGCCAGCCTGATCAGAGCTAGAGGTTGATTTGGTGGTCCTGCATCTCCCTGGTGATGAGGATTGCCCAAAGTTTAGAAGCTTGGTGGTGAAAGTCTTGACTTTAATCTGGGACCATGCTCTTGTGGGCAAGTTTTTCTTGTGTAAGAGTTGTGAAGATACTTAAGGGCATGCTGTCCACTGGGTAGTTGTTGGACCTTCTGAAGGAATGCAAGTCCTGCAAAAACTCAGTGTACTAGTCCTTGCCTTTCACTGCCTCGAACTCTTTAGCCTCGAACTCTTAGCGAGTGGACCATCAGCCAGTGTTTGCCAGTTGCCTGCCATTTGCGAGCTCTCTGCTCTTCCTGGTCCTTTTGGTCTCCTGTCCCTGTGCTGATGGCAGGCCTGCCAGAAGCATCTGACACCTTGAGGCAGATACCACATGGGCCATTAACCTTAGTTACAAGAAATTTAATTGAATAAAAAGAGCATTTTCCATGTGGAAGGGCTGCAGTGGGTGAGTTTAATTGCTTTCCCTCTGAAGCAAAGCCAGGTCTGGAGTGATCTGGCTCTGAAACAGAGATTTGTTTTCCTGATGCTGTGGGTTCTGCTGTTTTCCCCTCTCTGATGCTCTCTCTCATGGGTAGGCCTACAAAGCAAGGGACAACTCAGAGCCAAGGACAAGGCATGAGTATTGGCTTGTGACCCATTAGTCCTCTGTAAATGCTCTGATTGCTCACGTGCTGTGGCTGCCAGGGCACGTCTGAAAACGCAGCTGAATAAAGCAATGCTTGAATGATGGATGAGAGAAAGGAGGGAACAAGACTGCTACTCCTGTCTGGTGCGTTAGAGACATCGCTTTCTGAAAAGAGTTGTGCTTATCTCAAAGGATGTTCTTCATCCACATAATCTTCCTTACTCCCTGGAATAGCAGTATGCATGCATGCATGAGGGAAGGGGAAAAGCAAGTCCTATGGGACTGCTCATGAGCAGACGCATACAAGGTGAAGAAAGTCCAACTTGGGGCTCTGGAGGAGCGAGTCTCTACTTTGAGACAGGCAAGTCACTTCCCTTCTGTGCAACTCCTGGGTGTGTAAAATGAAAATAAGGGTACTTATATGCTGACCAAGTCACCTAGCTGAAATGCTTATGCATGTATACATTGCCAGGTCTCTTCACTCTCTGTCTGGAGGGGGAAAACCCCTCCTATGCACTGTGCAGAAATACTTCACCTGTCACCTTGTGAGAACTGTCAGGCTTTTTTGTACTTGGCAACTAGGATTTATGCCTTAATTCCTGAGGTGGAGCTGTAAAAGTAAAGCTGTGCTGAGAAGGAGCACAGCCACCTCTGCTGTAAGGGTCTTCTAGAGTTGGCCTGTGAACAAAAGGATGTGTCAAATTCCTTCCTCGTGGTGGAAAGTCTTCATTTGTTATGGGGTAGTCTTATTGCTTTTCTAGTTCCTTTTTCCTCCTCCTAGCAGCACTTTGAAATTTCCCTCTCTGCACAGCTGATTGTTTAATGTTTAACTGTGAGTGCAAAAAATGCAATAATAAAACCAGCTGTTGCGCCTGTCATGCACTCATGCTCTAACAGCAAAGGCAGACGTGCACTATTAGAAGTCTGGTGAACAATTAGTTGGGCAAACAGGATTATCTTATTTTAGGATTGTTTAAACTGGAGACATCCAGGATGGGGGAAAAAAATGTGCACATTCATGAGCATCTCCAATTCCACATATTCAACATGTCCCTACTTGGGAGGGAGAAAGGAAGGAGAACTGATTTGCTGGAGCTACCTGTGCAGTGTGTTCCTACCCAGAAGACTGAACAAGAGTTGCAAAATATTTCTGCTGGATTTACTGTTGACTGGAGAAGGCTTTATGTGACAAGTGAGAGAACTGCTTAGTTCCATGACTGCAATAGTACAAGGGCTTCCAAAAAGAAAAAAAGGTGTGTGTGGGAGTACTGAGGGAATTCAGAGTGAATGACTCTCTTCACCACTGTAAGATCTGGCTAATGGTTAATTTGCTGAAAACACAAATGCCACTAATATTGTGCGTGTGGGTATTTCCTGTACAAAGTCCTGAGTGGTGCAGGAGAGTATCATGAGGAAGAAGACGATTGGAGAAAACAAAAGTTCTTCTTCCTAATCAGTGCTCAGGTCAGCTGAATGCGTGATTTGGAAGATACATGGACTATATTTAAAAAACCAAGCATCTCTCAGGAGAACAAGTTTTCAACTTTCCATTTGTAGGCAAAGCTGCTGCAATCCAGACACAGCTCTTGGACATTCATGCAGTGCATCTTGGTTGTGACGAGCCCAAAAGCTGAGCAGTGGGCCGCACCTATACGACAAGCTCAAAAGCTGAGCAGTGGGCTGCACCTATTTTAGGAGAAAGAGTGGGTGATATTTTCCTCCTCCTCCTCCCTTGCCAGGACTAGGAACAGAGCCCCAGTCTCAGTTCCCATATGGCCCAGCCTTACTGTAAGCTGTGATTGGCAGTAGATTAAGCTGTGGCTTCTCTGCTGAGCAGTTGTGCCATGTGAGGATGTGTAGCCCTGGCGTGACTGTTTCCTATGTGGAGTTTATCTGAGGGGTGAGGAGTAAATAATTACCCTCAGTGAATGAGTGAGAGAGGCTGTGTGCCACTATGGAGGCTTGCTAACATCATTACCCTTCCTTCTTTCATGACTGCAGATGAGAAAAAGTTGGTTGACCTAAGCGATCAAGCAATAAGAACAGAAGTCTTTCAATTAGATGCCTTAAACTTTGTGCTCTTCTAGTAGAGACCAGGTGCCTTTTCCAGCCCAAAGAGCATGATGCATTTGGGTTCCTCTGTCCCCTAGTGAATGGGTCTCTCATAGCCTAGGTGTGGGTGGCAGTTACACTTGCTTTGCTCTAGGAAAGGAGCCAGAACTGGAATTCAGCCATGCATTCCTCTGGGATTGTGTGATGAGTCACTTGCTCAGACCAAAGCCATCTATTGTAGCTGCATGGAAACTCCTTGATCTGCTATACAGGGCAACCTGGTTTAATAAGTGGCAGCGATCAAATCTGTGTTTACTGTTCTCTGCTGTTTCACATGCAAATGTAGGTCCCACTCCAGCAGCACCCATGTCTGTTATAACAATTCTAGGAGCAATTTTTTCACCTCTTGCTTCTGAGCTGTTTTTGGGCTTCATGTGTAGGACTCTTCAGGCTGGAGCTAAACTATCTCAAAGTATTCCCTTGCTATCCTGCGCGTCTTCTCCATAATGTTAGTCTTGGCTCCAGCCCAACTTTCAGCCCACAGCTACACCATGCATGCAGTAAAACTTTAGTCTCCTGTTTGGAGATGGCTGAACCTGAGCTATAATGGGGAAAACAAGATAGGTTCTGTCTTTCCTTAATGCTGAGCGGAAGCCCACCATTTTAGCCACAAAGATGCAGGTAAAAAACAAATAAATTGGGAAGACTACAAATGTTTGAACGAGAAGATCTCCTAAGGTCAGTCGAGCTCCTGTTATTGCAGGATCTCCAGGGCCTGAACTCTGTTGCTTTTTGGTTGCTGGCTCTAGTCTGTTCACCACAGGACACTGGAAAGGCCTCAGCACACCATTTCTGGAGCCTAATATTAAATTCCTTATGAGGCAGAAATGTAGGCACAATATCAAATCCAGAAAAATCAAAGCAAGTTATAGTATATGATGTCTGAATCCTAGCAAGGTTCAACAGAATCTCTTTGGAATAACTTTTGTATATCTAATTTATCTTTTTTAAAGAAAACAACCAACCTCAGGAGATGACAGCATAAGCAATGTAGAGCATACAGCACTTGGAATGCTCTTGCTGCTTCTCAGTGGGGTCTCTTGGCCACTCCTCACCCTGCCCAGAGTCACGCGAAAAGCTTTTGCTTACAGGAGAAAGCAAAAGTAAACTGTGAGAGAAATGATCTAGGGATCTGCTAAAAACACAAGCTTGACCATTATTTTCTGCAGCAGAAAATACAGTCACGAAAACTTTGGCTCTGGCAAAAATGGGATATCTTAAGTGAAAGAATGGTGTGGGAGGTGTCTTTGCTTCAAGGTGGGGATGGGGATCATGTGCCCACCTGAGATCCCTTCAAACTTAAATTACTCTTTGGCTTTCTAGGATTTTGTTCTTTGTGGGTTTCCCTACCTAGAGGGGCAAAAGAGAGTACATCTTGAAGGAGGCTATCAGTTTGCAGGCTTTAGGAAAAAAGCCTGAGAGGTCTGCTCTGGTTTCTTGCAGGGTGGCCTGCAGACCTTCAGATGTTGACTTTGGTGCTGGCAAGAATTTTATTTTATTTCTAATGTGTAAGCTAATGCTGTCAAGCCTGATAACTTGTCATTGAACTAAAGCATCTCTTTTGAATTTGGATGTCGTTCTAAAAATTAAAATCACTCTCTTCTTGTTGGGCTGTCCTGTTGTTTAAAATCAAAGCTGATCAGGTTTTGTTGTTCCCCCTGCCGCCGCTTCTCCAAGATGTTTAGATTGAAAAAGAAAAAATTTTCTGAATAAGAGTAACTTCATCAAAATGTCTCTCCTCAGTTTGAACTCTTTCCAAGAACAGTGCAGCAATTTATAATACAAACATTTGCATTGTAAGTGGAGGCTGAAATGTCCTTAAATAACTTGTGCAGAAGTTGTTGGGTAGGAAGGTATGCTTTTCCTCATCTGCTATTTCAGGGGATATTTAGGGAATGAAAGTGCAGTCTGTAAAAGCTGTATTGCAAGGGTGTGCCATCTGCTCGGTTTGAGAATATAGTTTAGTACGTTTGCATAAGCAAACATTATTTCCTGCTGTGTATACTTAGAGAAACACAGAGAATTTCAAAATCAGCCTTCCTTACTTTCTTTATGCTGATGTTTGTCTCTGGGCATAGAAATAGCTACTTCAGTGTGGTTTAAAACAAACGAACAATGGTTTAAAAAAAAAAAAAGAAAAGAAGAAAACATGTAGGATACATAATTCAATCCACATCCGAAGTGTCACTGAGGTGAAGAACTTGGGAGCCAAGAAATAACCAGATACTTGTGTTGTGACAGTAATCCCTGGAGTTATTGCCATGAGCTTGGGGTTGTGGCAAATTTGGAAAGGTTATAAACCCTTTTGTTTCAAGGGTTGCCCTAGCCCAGAGTTCCAACTGCTGTGGGTTAGGAAGACGCTATTTATTAGAGAGTAGTTTGTTCCTTAACTAGCTGTTCGAAAAAGGATTTATTTGTTTATTTTTAATGTCTTCCTGAAGTCGGAGGGTGGTCAGAAACAGGTACCTACTTCATCCAGCATGGCAATTCCTAGTTTTTCTTTCTGGCTGTCCTGGAGACTCCCTAGTGACGTTGGTTAGAGGACAAAATTTCAAAAAAGGAAAAAGATAAATATTAACATGCTTTGTATTTGTCTTACTTCCATTTATGCTGCACAGATACTGTTGCAAACAAGTGAACTCATGGGAACGCCCAAGGCAGACCATAAGTCCACACGGCTTATTTGCACAAAATGGAACTTTTAAATGAAAAATACTAATCCTGGAGCAATTACGTTAATGTGACTGAGGCTGTGCTTGACATACCCAGAGTCTGTCGCTTAGTTTATGCTGCTTTGGATTTTTAATACTCCTGGCAGAAATGCTGGAAGAAAACTGTGGGCCAAGGTTATTTGACAGATTGCTTTTGGCAAGTACGACTTATTGACAGTAGGGCACAAAGTCAGACAGAGAAAGGCTGAAACGGACTGCTCCTCTGAGCTCTGCTTGTTTTGTTGTCAGACAGGAGTGGTGCTCATATCTCATAAGAGGGCAGGAAAAAAGTTCTGTAACGCCTGTCACTGTCTCATAACTATTTTCCTTCAGGGTCTCAGCTTCCCCCTGTTGCGTTGGCAGTGGGAAGAGCAGCTGAGTTGGGCGCTGACAGGTATGTGCTTCATTCACTGCCTCAATTGCTCTAGCCCATCTGGCTGAATCCTACTTCGCTTAATTTCAGGGTTTATATAAAAATGAAGCAGCTCGCTCTTGTGCAACAGCAGACAGCAGCAATTCAGTGGCTTTTGTAGACGTATTCTGCTCTGAGACCTTCCATTGTAAGTAGCAGCCTGTGCGTTTGCTTGCCGGATGTGTTCCCTGCCCACTGGCTTGGCTTGGTGCCTGTCAGGCCCACGACCAAGTGCTGTCGCAACGTGGACCGATAATCCCCAACGGTCTCTCAAGGAGTGGCTTACGTGTGGGTGCGGCGGAGAACATGGCAAAGCCCTGGTGTGATTCAAAGGTTTTGCTTAGCACAAGATGGTGGAAAGGAATCCACAGTAATGCTCTTGAAAACCTTTGCTTGCAGCAGAAACTGTTGTTGCAACCTCCTGCCTGCCTTTAAATTCACATCCCCACAGTCTTAAGCTGATGTGTAATCTCTGTGGGAAATGCAGACTTCATAATCAGCCCAAGGACACTTTTGTGTCAACAAGAGCACAGTTTATTTTGCTTAATGTTTGCAGCCATGTTGGTCCTGTTCAGCTGTGTGACTTTGGGACCGGCTCCTTCTGCCTGCTCCCATCTAGAGAATGGAATTCAGATGCGCTTTTTTTTAATTTCTTTCCTTTTTTTTTTTTTCCCTCCCCCTATCTCCAGGGTGGTGATAGAACTGAAGTACAAATATTTGTCTTTCCTGGTCTAACACGTTTTTATATAGTCTGTGTGGTATAAAGTGAGAGCCCTCTCTTTATTCAGCTGTCTTAACTGCTCTGTCCACCTTGAAATACAGAAAAAAGCTCAAGGTCATTTTTCTGAGAAACAAAACTGTCGTGAGCCTAGCTAGTGAATAGAGATGCACATGGCAGAGGCTTGGCGATGGGAAGGGATGCAAGGAGCAGAAGTCTCTAAAGCAGTCCTGACCCTGCCTCAGCCCCGCAGCGCAAAAGGCAGCAGTATGGTTATTGCTGACAACTGTTAGTGCAGGGCCTGGCTGTCAAAGGGAGCATTTGGTACATGAGGTTGTTTCCCAAGATCCAGCCTGGACTGTCCCACCTCAAACCTAACTGCAGGTATCTGCAGGAGGCGAGGATTTCAGCTTGGAAGGTACAGGTGCAATCTAGCACTGTATTATAGTATCAATATGGACAGCCTCCTTCAGTGTACAAGGAAGGGGAAGGGAGAGGTGCAACTCATTTTCTGCAGTGCTGGAAACGGTCTGCTCCAAAGTGAAGTCCCTCAGCAGTGGTGGTGTTAGAGGAGTGACAGCAGCCTGGTTGACCCTCTTACTGCCCAGGCAAAACTTCCTCCTCATCTCACCAATGCTAAGTGAGTGGGGGTGGATGCAGAGGAGGCTCATAGTCTTTTGTTCTAGTGTGGGGGTTTATTATTATTTTAAATAAAACCTGGGCTTTTTAGTTGGAGTTCGTCTTGTCTCTACATGTAACACAAGTAGGATCTTATTTCTGTGTTGGAAGGGAGGATTGTATGTGATGGGAGCAGTGGTTCTGTAGCGGGGAGGGGTTCTCATGTCAAAACTGCTTGTTCTTGAAATAATCTTTGGAAAGGTATGGGGGGAGAATAGTGTTTGAACTAAATAAATCACCTTTTTTTCCCTTTACCTCCTGCTTTTTTCCACTCTTCTAAGAATATTTTGCTGGAGATGCTGCCCTTGAGCCAAATGGCAAATGCTGGCTTTCAGACGGAAAGATGCACTAGCTCAGTAGTGAGTTTACTACATCTGTTGCATGAAAATGTGTATATTGTCTACATCAAGACAACAGAATTTAGAAGCAAAACGTGGATTAAAAGTTTAAGATAAATTAATTGGAAGAGGCCTGAAAAAGCATAAACATCAGTTCATAGGTGCTACATTGTTATCCCTGTCCCTTGTGATGCTTCTGCTAGACAGTTCACCCTGCCAGGCAAAATGTCTTTCTCCAAGACGCTAATTAAGGTTCCTTCCACTGTGTAGCACAAAATCAGAGTGATTGACAGCAAATGAAAGAAGCCCTGCTTGTAGTTAAGTGTTAATCCTTTCTGCACTTTCCCAAGCTTCCTCGTAATTGCACCTAGATTCTGCTGAACTTTGTTGCTCTGATAACCCCAAGCTCATTTGCAAGTGGTGGGGAGGACCTGGAGGGACCGTTACTTGTTGCGCAGGTTTGGCCTACAGCCAAATCCTACCTGTTTTATTGCCATGTTTTGGAGAAATAGCTATTATGTCAGGCAGAGGCCCATCAACCAAAGCTTTGCACTGCTGGGAGCTGCTGCTGTATCCCTGAGACTTGTAAAGGGGAGAACGGAGCTGCATCCTGGGGCTGGGATCTGGCCCCCCCACTGAAAGTGCAAGAGCTGCCCATGAGAGGCCCTGTGTTACTGTGGTGATGGTGGCAGGGTAAATAACTAGATGGACTGGAACCTTCAGTCACCATCTGTCCAACTTCTTAATCACTCTGTTTTTTTCCTGGGCTTTTATTATAACGATTTTAATTGGGTTAGGTGGTGGGATGCTCCTGATTGATCTCGGCTATGTGCAAACATAAGAAGAGCAGAGGTATTCACTGCAAGTGAACTGTTAATATATTGAGGTGAAATTTAAAGTACACTGGGATCTTCTTAATGAGCTGCTCTGTAAATGTTGCTTGTGACTTTCTGATGTTCCTCTCTGTCTGAAGCACCTTATTTCAGTGTGGCTTGGGAAGCAGCTTTGCCTGTGGAGAGTGCAGAGAGAAAGGTGAGAGGAATGAAAGAAGTGTAATGGAATCATTACTCGTGGTCCTGCCTCGAGGCAGCTGGATGCTGCCCCAGATATTATCAGACCTAAGAGGGCTCAAGGCACCTCAATATGGGCTTGTATGGGAACAGGGCAAAGGAGCTCTGATCAGCTGTTACAGGGAGCAAATAGAGAGTGCTGAACACAGGGAACATGGAGGGAAGTCCTGTATAGTGGTAATATAGCATATACCAGTTTTCATTTGGGTAAGAAATGAAAGTAAGTGCTTAGATTTTAAAGAATATTGAGTCTTGAGAATGCCTCAATCCTCCTGGTAATCCTATTTCTTACTAGTATAACACTAGCAATATTACAAGGTAATGGAAATGGCAGGAAAGTTGACTAAATGTTGTAGATGGCAAACGGTCAGTTTAGTTTTGTGGAGAGAGGGAAACCAAATGAGGGATCTAACTGCTGGATCACAGCAGAGGGAAGGGACCTTTTCTCTCCGCTTGGGCTTCTCCCTATCAAAGCATTAATCACCAAAGCTCTTGTTTCCCTTCCCTGGCCCTTTTCTGGGATAGATGGGAAACTTTTTTTTCTCTTTTTCCTGAGAGTCGTCAAACACCATAACAGGTCTCCCAGAGAGGTTGTGGAGTCTCCATCCACGGAGATATGCAAAACCCAACTGGGCAACTGGCTCTAGGTGACCCTGCCTGAGCAGTGGCGTTGGACTAGATGATCTCCAGAGGTCCTTTCCAACCTCACCCATTCTGGGTTTCTGTGATTTAGAGCAACGTCCTTTTGAGAGGTGCTGTATGGTTGAGCCTTATGGCATGGTAGGCACCAAACGTGTAAGTAGCCTGCACCTTTGCCTTTGTGGTGAAGAGGTGCCACGGGGACAGTGATTAAACCTTTCTTGTAGTAAGGTGTAGGCTGCAGGATTTGCCTCCTGATACTGGCCTAGATGCAGAGCAGAAATCCTAGTCCTGAATGTTTGCTCTGCACCAACTGTTGCTCTTGATACCCCCAGGGAAATGCTGCAGCCCTTCTCTGGCATAAGGGTACAAGAGACACAGGTAAGCCATGCGCTTAGTATCCTCCAAGACTCATCTTGCACAAGCTTTGGTCATCAGGATCAAAGATTAGGCTAGACGGAGGTGTCATCTTGGGGAGGTCAGTTCTACTAATTTTATAATAACTTTGGGATCAGTAATTCATGTAATTGCATGAACAAAATTGCATTGAGGTCTGTTTGCAAAGACTGAAGCTTTGAGGACCACCAGGGTTTGAAAAATAGGTTAGGGTCTCCAGGTGAGATATCAGCAGAACATCAAAGAGGAGGAGAGCAGGATGCTTGAGTACTGCCCAGAAGAGAGAATATAGATCTGTCATCTGGGGAGCAGAAGCATTGTTGGGCAACTGCTCAAAAGAGTCAGAGGGATGTGACTTGGTGGGGGGAAAGGGGAATGCACCTCAAGTACTGCAAATGAGGCAGCTTCTTGGCCATTCAGTACTGCAGCAGGAGGGTGACAGAGCTGTGTGCTGTGAGCTGCAAGTTTCATAAACCAGTCCATCCTAACCTGATGTTTCCAAGGATCATGCAGTAGAAACTGTACAGGGAGCGGATCTCAGGCTTTGAATGTTTCAATCGCTGTTTGTTCCCAGTTAAGCTCTGAATGTGTTGCTTGTAGCCCTCTGCCTCTTTTTGCACACTTGATTCTCATCTGTAAAATGGAGATGATTACTGCTGTGGGCATATAGCATGTCATTGCAAAATCAAGAGGCCTTTCAGTAGTTGTACATTAACTATTTGGAGAAGCTAAAACTCACAGAAGACTTTGGTTACCTGAGCAGGCCCTGAAGGCATCTGGGGTGCCACAACAGTTGCCACAACAGCAGGGCTGCCTGAAAATAGATGATCAGTCCTTAACAGAATGAATTAATCTTGGCGTTGCTTATTGTTAGTTAAGTAAACATCTAATAGCCTTGCATTCATAGGCAGTCTCTTCCTACCTCCCCTTCCCCCCCCTTTTTTTTTTCTTCCTTTTCTCTCCTTCCTTAAAGCAAACTTGATTGCTCTTAGACTAGTAAAGCATCTAATCTGGAAGAGCCTTGAGATCTCAAAAAAAGATATGCTCAGTGCCTTCACCTATAGGTTAAGGAGAGAGAAGCAAGTATCAGTGTTGACAGCAGAGAGGAGGCAATTTGTAACCCTGTGCACGTTAAGGGCAGTAGCTCTTGCTCAGGGACATTCCAGCCACCCTGGGTGAGGAGCAGCAGGAGCTCAAACTGGGACGTGGACCGGCAGTAGGAGGCCTGTGCTGAGTAGGGCCTTGACAGAGTCCAGCTTGCAAAAGTTTTCAGCCGCATTATTGCACCTGCAGCCATGGTCTTAACTAGCTTTCCTTTCACAGGAAACGAAAAGGCTAAATCTTTTGGCTAGATTCAGCAATGGACATTAAGGCTGGCAGGAGGGTGTCAGGGTAAAAATGCATGTGAATGGAGCGCTAATGAGTCACTGTATGAGAAGTTTTAACTGTTGCGCTTGTCCAGGAAGCTTTTACATAGGTGGCTTTGTTTCGTAAGAGAAGGGAGAGTTATGATCTACAGAGTTGCCTTGGGCAGTTACAAAGCTGCAAAGCTTTCACACCTGGAGTACTGTGTCCAGTTCTAGTCTCCCCAGTACAAGAAATGTATGGGCTTACTGGAGTGAGTCCAGTGCAGGGCCATAAAGATGATTAAGGGACTGGAGCACATTTCATATGACAAGAGGCTGAGAGAGCTGGGACTGTTCAGCCTGGAGCAGAGAAGGCTCAGAGGGATCTCGTCAATGTGTATAAATACCTGGTGGGAGGGAATGAAGAAGAGACAGCCAGGTTCTTCTCAGTGATGCCCAGTGACAGGACAAGAGGCAATGGGTACAAACTGAAACACAGGAAAAAACTACTTTTTTTTTTTTTTTTTTTTTTTTTTTTTTTACTGTGAGGGCAGTCAAAGACTGGAACAGGTCACCTGAGAGGTTCTGGAGTCTCCATCTGTGGAGATACCAGCACCTGTCTGAGCCCTGAGCAACCACCTGCAGCTGACCCTGCTTGGGCAGCGGACTTGGACTAGGTGATCTCAAGAGGTCGCTTCCAACCACAACAATTTTGTGACTCTGAAAACAAATCTATTTCTGGGCTTTCCGGAATGGGAGATGAAGAAATACATAGCACAATGAAAGTAAGAGCTACTTTCTGTAGGAAATGCAGTCAGGCAAATTCAGATGCTTCATGAGGAGAAGGCTGTTTGGCAGTGACTCCTCACTTACAGTTGTAGCTTGTCTCCTTTCTGCCCATGTTTTTTTCTACCCTGCTGGTCTCACGTGAGTTCTTCCACACTGCTGCATAAAATGGGACTCAACATGGTACAAATTTCACCAGCGTGAAGCAGGCGGTCTTCAGAAAGAGTCCTGGAGGGGTTATAAGGCAGCAATGGTGGAAGCAGCCAAATCTGAGGACACAGAAATTAATCTTTCATTATCTAATGGCCGATTCCTCTGTCAAAGATTTGAAAGGATTTCAGCCTTTATATGCTCCTTAGAAAACATCATCTGTGGGTAAGGAGCAGAGGTCCCAAGAAGTGAATGAACAGGGGGGGTCAAGCGGACCTGGGAAATGTAACAGGCCTGTAAACGGGGGGGTGGAGGGTTTATTCTCTTCATGGACATGAATCAATACTTGGCTCTCTGAAGATCTCGTTTGCCATCACTGTCGCTTATTGGATTAGTTGAAATAAATGTGGCATGCCAGATGATCACCAAAACCTTGAGAGCTTATCAAATTGGGTGGGTAGGAATTCAAGCCATGCTGCAGTTGAAAGTATCATTTGCTGCCTTCCTTCCAGAGCAAGTCTAGTTCCTTACATGTAACCAAGATGTGTCTTGGTCCTACTTTCGTCTGCTCATCGCCACCTCTCTGGGGCTCTCTAGCAAGCCAAGGTAGAATATAGATGCACATGTGAGCTTTGAGGGGTGTGGGTTCTCCTAGGCTACCATGCACTGAGGCCGTTCTTGTGACTTAGATTATTTGTCCCACCTAATAGCTGCAGCATTCAGTTTTCTGAAGCATCTTCTAGTGCTGTTTTAGAAGGCGATGACACAGCTTAAATGACCCTTTAAAAAACCAAACCAAACAAGAGCTTTTTTTTTTAACTTGTTGGATATCTTCTCCCTTCCTCTTCAGTACAGCAGTTATCTTGATTCAAATTACTTTAAAAAGCATAAGGTGGTGGGGAGAACACTTTAGTTTGAGTAACTTTTTGGAAAAAAGATGTGATGATCCTGACCTTGGTACTTTCTGCTTCTAAGTAGATGTAACACCTTCCATAGCGTTGTTGCCTGCATGCCTTGACCTCTAGGAGAGGATATTACCTGTAGTCCTAGACTAAGGCAGTTGCCCCTTTATTGCCCTATTAGAGTGAGTGGTGGTTGAGCTAGAGCAGCCTGAAGAGAAGCCATCAGCTCAGCTGGTGTGACATGTAGGATACGGTAGGGTTACAAAAGGCAAGGATGGGATGCTTATGTCCCATTAGGCATTGCAAGTTACTGTCTCCTGCAAGGGCAGGAATTGCTATTTCAAATTGGATTCTCAATAGAGGTTCCCAAGGGAAACAGGCTCCAAGACTTGCTTGTCCTCTTTGGATTGAAGGGACTGCCTCATCCAGCAGTGAGCTACACCACACAGGCACTTGCTGCTCCCAGGTTCTGGGCTGCATCGGCAGGACACGATGTAAGAGTCGAGGCCAAGATGGAGGCATAGAACAGTTATGAAGTTTTGTCCTCTACTGGGATTTACAGTGCATGAGGTGGAGTCTGAGTATAAATCATTCAGCTGTTGCCCTGCTGCCCTTTTCCAATCTGGTTTAGTGGGGAGGGAGGTCAAGTTAATAGTGCTGCAGCATGTGTAGCATGGGTACGTCTGTAAACCAGCCTAATTCCAGCCACAAGCTCCCAGCTGCTGTCCCCATGAGCAGCCTCGCTGGCTGGGTGATCTCATTCACCCAAAGGCGTGTGTGGGATTATGTCTCCATAAGGCTTCAGCCCCTACTGCTATGTACTCCTGACTCCTGGAGGAGGTGAGAGCTCTTTTCTCATGTTTCTGTTTGGGTGCGAGCTGTATGAAAGGGGTAGGCAGCGGTCATTCTTGTCACCCATGCGATACTTGTTCGTTTGTGAAGCAGAGCACGTTCTCCACATCTGATGCAGGGCTCCACAAGGCAAGGGTCTTACAAATCTTCCTTAGTGGTAAGGATGCAATGGCAGACCTCAATACCTTGCAAACTTCATTGGGGGAGAAAATCCTTCCCTTTTGGACAGCACTCAGAGGGCTCTGCTTTGTTTGGTGAATACTAAGAAAACACTTTCTTGCATCGTTATATATAGAAGTGTTCAGGGATGTGCTTCTTGATGTGGTATTCCCCTCTCTTCATATTAAAATCTAGGAATTCTGCAAACTGGCCCAACAGACATTTAAGATCACATAAAATGTCTAGTGAAGGTTTTAGACTATGAAATACTGGTATTAAAAATTGTCCTTCAGCCTTGTGTTGGCAGTATTGTACTTGTCTACTTAAGAAGCAGTATTTGATTACATGGCCATGGCTCCTCAAATAATACACTGTAGAATACAGGTAATGTGTATTCTTACTTGTGTAAGCCAAGCGGCACAAGAAACTAATAAAGCTGGAAAATACACTGTGCCACTGGAGATAAACAACTTGCTGCGTATGCACTGTAATGCAATAGTGGGAAGAGCTGGGATTTCCAAAGGACTTAAGATTAAATCATAGAATTAGTCTTACTGTATCTTAATAGATATCAAAAGCCGTATGTTTTTTTAATGACAGAAAAATAGAGCTCTCTCCTATGTTTTGTAGGATACCTCAGAGCACGTTTTTTCTTTTGACTGACTTTTTGTGAACAGAAATTTTTGTAAAAATTCTGTAAACATGCCTTTTTCCTCTTAGAATCAATATTGAAAATACTTAGTTTGCTGAAAGGTAAATCCAAGGTGGGAAGAAGAGGCACACTCACATGTATGCGACTTTCACTTCTGTGTCCAAAGCCTGGGCAAACTGTAAAAGTAGTACTTTTCTTTTTTTAATACTGCTCAGCATTAGCATATACTTCAAATAGCCAGTACATTTCTTAAATTGAGAATTTAAAAGAATTAGAGGTGCAACTTTCTAAGTCTTCCAATGAATATAAATGAATTGTACATTTAAAGTAAACCTATCTGCAGCATATGCATAACCCATGTAGTTTCTGTATTTGTGAAGACAATGCAGAAGAGAATTTTCCTCTGTCCAGCTTGCATTTATGAGTAGTTGAGGAT
The DNA here is from genome assembly GCF_964195595.1 of Calonectris borealis. Classification (NCBI taxonomy): domain Eukaryota; kingdom Metazoa; phylum Chordata; class Aves; order Procellariiformes; family Procellariidae; genus Calonectris; species Calonectris borealis. Next base: position 88,774,804 of record NC_134312.1, on the reverse strand, counting down.
GCATAACCCAGTATACCATTTGCTGTGAGTCTGATGTGAGCTCCCCATTGCACTGTGCTGATGCACCCAGCCCTGGAGGGTTCACAGGCTGGTGTCCAACCAGAGGCAGTGTACATCACTTCACCTGGGCTGTAAATGTTTCATGGGCAAAAACCTGCTGAACAGGCAGCTGGAATGTGTCCTTTCTGCAATGATAGTTGGTTTCCCTATGGATGGAGAATGGCTCCATGTGCTTGAGCCATCTGACTTGACCATCATATCTTCATGCTCTTTAGATTTATTTTCTGGTTCAGTTCCGACGTTGCTTCATTTGGGTTCCATTTCCTGTCACAGCAAACACCTATAAACAAGCAGCAGCTTGTTTAGCGTCCCAGTCCCTGCGTTTCCCAGTTATACCAACGTGTGCTGGCTCAGCTCCCTCAGCTGAGGAGGGCAGCCACAGAGATTAAGGAAGCCACAGAGTAACCTTCCAGTGCTGTCTGGTGGTGGCCTACTGTGTCGATACCCTCCAACTGTCACCTGTGAGTCTTGCTTTGTGATGGTGTTTTTCTTAACTTGGTTTTAGCACCCTGCTGTGAAATTTATTTGGAAACAAAATTGCATATGTAGTTTTTGTAGTCAGAAGGAAAACCTGGAAGGTGTGCCGAAAGAGTTTTGCAAAGGTTTAGAAACCAGAAGGCAATGGAAGAATATTCCAGTGTTTGTCCTTATGATGTTTTTTGTTGAAGACTTATTTTTTAGGAGTTGATGGCTGTAGCCTTTGTATTATGGTGATGATGGCAGGAAAGTTGGTAATGGCTTTCAAGAAGATGTTTTGTTCTGGTAAACTAAACTCCCATGTGAGCCTAGAATCACTAAACAAGAATAAATAGGAAATTTTCTTTTAGACTTGCAATTGCAGATGCAAGCTCTTTTTCTGAACGTGGTGTCCTCAGTGTAAGCATAAGCTGCCATCTCGGGTAGCTGCCCTTCTGCTACCTTGCTAACTCTGTATCATTTTCAGAAAGTGGCACTCCCTTCTACATTTACTCTTCTTGGAGGGTATAAAATTGAGATATCTATGAAGAGTCTTTCACTGATCTAGTGAGGGTCCATTCTAATTTTTCAAGATGTGGTGGGCTTAAAACGTGCATGTCTTATCTACCTAATATGCTTTCATCAATTAAAGGCCTCTAATTGAGATGTACTGTCTCTTCTGATGAGTTATGCATTCTCATACCTTGTTTTCTTGAGCAATGTGCAGCTCTGGAGAGGGAGCTGAAGAGATGTTCTTTTCAAACGGAAATGGTGCCATTTCCGTTTGGTGCAGACAAAGTGCTTACTTCTCAAAGCAAATAGTAAACTGAGGGCTGTCTATGTTTTGTGTGTGCTTGCTTAGTTTTATAACAGAAGTTATTCAGGTTACTCCCAATTGGGTAAGTGGAAGGTACTGAACTCTCTTCCTCTTACATCTGCTGCATTTGTCCACTGTGTCTTGTCTGACAGTCACCTCTGACCTGGGGACAGGGCTGTGATTCTGGATTAGAGCAGCAGCAAGGAGGCACTTCTGTAAATGACCTCTGGATCTGAATAACCAGTCTAGTGACAAACACTGCTATCTCCCTGTGGATATTGACAGTGTCTAGGTCAGGCTGAGGAAGGGGACAGGCTTCTCCCACCTAGATTTGGAGCTGTCTTGTTCTTTGCCTTTGGCTAACACCTATCTGTACTGTCCTTTCTCTTCCCACAGGTAGATGCAGTGCGGGTGTACGTGAATAGCAGCTCTGAGAACCTCCAATATCCTGTCCTGTTTGTAGTTCGCCAGCAGAAGGGAGTGCTGTCGTGGCAAGTCCCACTAATTTTTCGAGGCCTGTAAGTACTGGCGTCTCTTCCTTGTAACACGCTTGTCTGCCAGCTGCATTCAGCATCAGCCTTCCTCTGGTGCTAGATCTTGCTACTTGTGTAGACTGCAGAGCTTGGTTGCAAAGCATGCTTGCTCACTGTCAGTTGATCATAGGAAGACCAGGGTTTGGTAGGTAACCTCATTTGGCAGCCTGCTCTTGTCTCTTAGTTTCTCAAATATGTATACGGAGTACCAGGAGGCTTGTCTGCTGGGGATCTGCCTGTGGCACTAAACAGTAAATCTACCAAATAGCATTGTTGTCATTTCCACAGTATGGTGCGTGCAAGTAGTTCTTGGGCTCTACTTTGGAGCAGGGTTTGAACAAGCTCTTGAAGGAGCACCCTAACTGCTGCGTTACAGTGCATTTGGGAAATAAGGGCTCTCCTCTGTTTCTCTCTCACAGGTACACCTAAGTTGAGTCTGTTCTCGGGGGTGGTGATTGTTTTGGGGAGTGTTTTCTTTGTGAAAGTGATGCTGCTGTGTAGCTTCAGCAATCTCAGAGCTAGTTAGGCTGCAAGTACTGAGACTTTGCAGACACCTTAGACCATCTCAGATGTGAAGCTTCATCCTGTGACTGAAATCCTGGCGTCAGGCAGCAGGTATCCTGCAGTGTCTTGCCTGATGCAGGGGATGGTTACAGCAGTGGCTGTTCTGGGCTGTCATTGCTCTCTCTGCTTGTAGCAAATGGCAAATGTGCTAGATCTGCAGATGGCACAGGCAGCCTCGAGGGAAGTGAAATGCTGGGGATGGCCAGTCCCTTGTGCAAACCACAGGAGGCAACAGAGGTGGAGTTTGAGCTCTGAATAAAAGACTGAACAGTCTTGGCCCTTCAGATTAGTATTTCAGTTACACAAGCAGGGGAAAAATAGTGTCATTCTTAGAACTACAGAACAACTTTTTAACCTCTATCTCTCTCTCTCCTCCCCTCACCCCCCATCCAATTTTCCCTTCCTTCCTTCCCCTGGCTGTTGTAGCTATCAGAGAACCTACAATTACCAAGAAGTGGGTCGGACCCTCTGTCCCTCTGAGCCAACACCTGAGACAGGACCCTCTGACCAGATTATATTTGTGGACGTCTCTTCCATGGCACCGTTTAATATTACATATGAGCTGCTAGTCACCAGGCTCGAGAACTTTGAACTTGAGTAAGCTGGGATGTGAGAATACAAATGTAATTTCTTCATGTATCTGTAATACAGGGATTTGGTCCATCTACCTACAATTCCCTTCTTTTTCCTTCCCAGAAAAAAAAAAGAGATTATTTTTTCTTTTGCTTAATCTGAAGGTACTCTGTGTGTATTCCAACTCTGAAAGTTTTAGACTTCAACATGCTGGCATTTCTTTTCTAGGACCAACAAAGCCTTTAACTTTACTGCCAGTCCTTCCCAGCCCCAGGTAAGGAGGAGTCCTGCGTGGCATTGCTTGTATGTCTTACCACATCGCAATGGTTGATGTGATCCTTTGTTAGAGATGGCAAAAGCCTTATGTGACTAGGTCGTTTCCCTCTTAGAATGCAGGGTAACTTCCTTACTGTTGAATTTTCTGTGGATATAGTGAAGAGGTAGCAGTGCCTTAGCCCCTCTAGGGGTATGTTTGGGTCCTCTTGCAAAGTAATTAAGTGAACCAAAAACCATGACCAAAGCAAATGGAATGGTATCTGCAGTTCAGGAAATTCCAGAAATGTACACAAGTCCAGAGGCCACTGGACTGCTACACTTCACGGGAAGTGAGATGGTGTGCACCAATGTCTTGTTCCAGCCAGTGCTGGTTCAATAGCCCTAGCATGACTAGGCAAGACGCAGTCTTTACTGGAGAAAAATAAATATGTAAATAAGTAAGCTGTAAAGGTACAAGAGAACTCAGACTGCTATTCCTTGCTCAGGCAGCAAGTCAAGTTGCGAGGTGATAAATGAAATGCCTGATAAGTCTGGTTATTAGCTCAGAAGAGAGCACACATGTACAGCACATCCAGCTGAGCAGCCTTGTTTAGACCCCAACAGATACTACAAGTCCTCTCTCGAATGAAAATGCTGTTGGCAGTAACTTGTTGGCAGGAGCTCGTTGAGCTGGGAGAGTAGGTGATTTACCCAGACTGTCTGATACTCCATTTTTGTTGTTGCTATCACTGTTAGTAACACCACTTAATTTTAGGTTTCCTATTACCAGGCATCCCAGCTAATCTTTTTTGCTGTCAAATGTCTTAAGCTGGTCTGCAGATACATGTAGTATTTTATACTATAGAAGCACAGGGAATGGTGGTGGCTCTTTATAAACCCTCATTACTTAGGATCTTGTATTTTGAATGTAGAGTGTTTAGGATCTGGCCTGGAATTAACTTTGTGACTTTGGTCTTTTATTTGTCACAATTAATATGAGATTGGTGACTTTCAATTATAGGCCAGATGCAGAGAGTAGAAGATGAGTGCTTCTTAATTGGTATAATGCTGAGGTTTTTGTAAATCAAAGTATTAAGTAGTCTGCAGGGGGAAAGAAAAAAGAAAGGCAATTCAGAATCTAGATGAGTGTTGGAATAGCCTTAAGACTGGAAAAAGACAAGCGTAACAACCGAAGGAATTGTTGCCCAGTACCCAGCTCATGCCTGAGGGCAGAAGGAGAAATTAGATATGCTCGTATAGGTCAGGAGTGTTGTCTGGATGTGTTTATACCACTCACAGACTGTGCAGGAGAGAACTGTAGGTCTCAATGCCCCTTATGTTAATTCTGTACTCTGATACAAGCGTGGCTTAAAAAGAAAATTATAGAAGGGTCCTCATGGGTGACTTCCTGAAAGAAGTTTTCCTAAAGCTTTCCAAGGTTAGTGCACCTGGGAAACCAAGGAGCTCAGACCGCCAGCGTCCTTGCTTGGCGGAAATGCACTCTGCTGAAGAAACCGGCTTGGTGAGTTGTCAGTTTGTAAGGGCTTGCGGTTGGAGCCAGCGCTCCCTCAGCAGTGAAGGACCCTGCTCAGAGTGCGGGGTGGAGGTGGTGGTGGGAATAAATGCTTTAGTAGAAATGGGCAAACTTGGAAGAAGCCTGGGTGATTTCTTTTGTATCCCTGCCTTTCCAGTTGGGGGCCCTATTTCCTGGGAAGGGGATGGGGGAAGGGAAATTGGAAATGACTGGCCCTTGCTCTGCACTAAGGTTTATGTGACATAAAGGGAGCTCACCAGTTGGGACTGTCTCAAGTTATGGTTTTGGAGCAGGAGCTCCGGTAGCTTCCCTCCCCATGGACTATGCCTGCCCAAGGTGGCAGCAGCAGCAGCCGGGTGACCATAAGGAAGGGAGGAAGATGGCTGGTGGCAGTCCTCAGCCTTGCGTCCCCTCTGAGATGGGATGAGGTGCCTATCAGCCCTTCACAGTACCTATGACTGTGAGCCCGAGCTCTCAGGGCCTTAGCTCCATGCGGGGTGATGGGAGCCCTTGCAGCAAGCCTGCCTGCTGGGGTGGGCACAGAAACCCTACTTCTCCAGCAGCTGGCTGGTGTAGTAGATCAAACTTTTACTGGAAAAATATGCAAATAATGATGTTGCCTGGGACACCTTTTTCCCAAATTTGAAAAGGCCCTTGCCGGGGCAGGGAAGGGCATCTCCTGACCCCACAGACTGTCCTGTGGGCCTGCTCAAAGCATGGAGGCACAAGAAACACCATTCCTTGCCCCAGAAGAAAAGTAGGAATATTGGCAGATGTTAGTCTCTCCCAATTTTTTCAGAGCTATAGCTGAATTATTTTCAAAGCTGAAGTGAGAAGAGAAATCCCCATTACCCCCCACCCTCAAAATCAAATAAAACCAAAAAAACCTAAATCCTATAACTAATATCAGGCATTTATTTACAAAACTCTTGGCAGAGTTCAACTGTTTGACCTAATACTTTCCACGGTCTCTCTTTGAGGCAACCCATCTGAGAGAAACTCCCTGATATGTTCTGACTTAAAGTACAGCCAGCAGTATGGAAACATCTGGAAATTGCTCATAGCAACCTAAAATGGAGTAGGCTATAAAATGAAGTCACTTTAGCTTGATAGGTGGAAAAAAAGCCTAAGGGGAGCAGAAGCTATGCTGTATCTTGCATGTTGAAGATGTCTGTGTCTAACAGTGTGCTGTGCAAGAGGAAGAGTTGTCTGTACATATTTAATCTGCTCTTCTGTAGTGTAAGGTTCTAATATTTGAAATCTGAATTTTTGTGAAAGCCCTCCATGACCAACCCCAAAGCCCAGCTTGGGCTGTGGAGGTACCTTAGGGAGGCTCTGAAGCTACTGGCAGGGATGATTTCTGGACCGTAACTCTGAGTACTCTGCTTTCTCCTCAGTATTTTCTGTACAAGTTTCCTGAGGATGTTGATTCAGTCATTATTAAAGTGGTGTCTGATGCAGTCTACCCATGCTCGGTTGTCTCTGTCCAGGATATTGTGGTAAGTCTGAGCAGAGAAGGGTAAGGAGCTGCCTGCTGGAGCTGTGAGGGGGTCCATGCCCCAACAGAGAGAAAAGCCCTAGGAAGGGCTTCACCCTAGTGTAGTGGTGGTGAAGGGAGCCCCTGAAGGAGGAATGAAAATCCTGGAAGGAGGCAAAGACAGAGATGCTGAGTTCAAGCAGCTTTTACAGAGATTTTTGTTGCAAATAAGTGAACAAGCTGTTTCTCTCCAGCCTATCCACAGGGCATTTATGTTCCCCTCATGAGGTTTAACACCCTGCTGCCTTGCGACATGGGTCTGTCTCTCTGTGGAGTGGTGTTGGATGGGATGCTGGTAGCTGAGGGAGGAGACAGTGCTGTTCCCTTGACTCTCTCCTGGCTCAAGGCAGCATGGGGAGCTTCTGATTTACAGACATGAGATCTCTCCTCCTTTCCATTTTGATTTCATCTCTCCACAATTACTCATCCCCTTTCCTGGGAAGGGCAGAACAGCTGTTCCCTGACATGGAGGTTGGCTGTCGCTCGCAGCTGGGGGAAATAGCCCAATGTTTCGCTCACAGGGGGAAATAGCCCCATGTTTCTCCTCCTTTCCCACCTCCCTGAATGATGCAGGGACCTGCAGTGTGGGAGCAGCAAGATGGTGACAGAGGTGCAAGATGCCTTGGCTGCTGGCTCTGAAGTCCTGGCAGTCACCTTTAATACCTGGGGTGAGGAGAGAAATGGCTAACATCAATTCCTGCCCACATCCCTGTGTTTGAATGGTAAAAGGGCAGGAGGTGAGACTGTGACAGGTGATTTTCAACCTATCAGGTAATAAGAGTAGTGGGAAAGAATAAAATGAGGGCAAGCACATGGCATATAGTACAGACTGCAAAGCGTGTGACACAATGAGTATACAGCTGAGTGTATGCACTGCCCTGTGGGAATCACGGAGCAATCGATCTGGCTCAATCCTCTTCTGGGATTAAACTGCAGCCCTTTTGTGAGAATGCGGAGATCAGTGAGTGCAGGCCACAACTGGTGTTTTCAGAGCAGCTTTTCTAACTTCTGAATGGGTCCTGGTTGTTTTGTACCCTTTGTCACCCCAAGCTGGGCCCTTTTCTGCTGTTCTGCACTGTCTGTTCTTCTGCTGGCTCCCTGTGAAATTAGTTCAGATTTTGTCCCTGGTTTAACCCTTAGTTGTGTCTGTTTTAGTGCCCAGTGTATGACCTGGACCATAATGTGGAGTTCAACGGTGTTTACCAGTCTATGACAAAGCAGGCAGCCATAACGGTGCAGGTGAGATGCTGATTTTTGTCCCAGTGTTCCTTTTTTTTTTCAGTGACTTGTCCTGTGCATCCTTAGTTTTATTTTGTTGATTCTGGTATGGCTGTGATCCTTTGTTTTTATCAGATCAGCTGATATCAGTAGAAGAAGAGATGTTAGCTTTTACTACAAAACCTTGTTTACATTTGCTTAAGTAGGTTTGTTATGTCTTAGGTGCTGAGGCTCTAGATCAGAGTGGCTGCAGCCAGGTGTCTTCTGTTTGAACCTTGACTCTTCTACCACTGAGTGGTGGTAGTAGGGCCTTATAATGAGCAAAGCTTAGGTAGACAGTTTGCACTAATTAAAATAAATAAACAAATGCATTAACATTGGTTTGGTTGTACTGGGGCACTGCTGTACTGCGTACTGATGAACTCAGTCAGCTTATTGTCAGCAAAGATGAGGGGAGCAACCCCAGAAGCCAAGTTCTGTCCAGAACAGGCAGGTCTCTGTAAGGCTGGTGCCTGTGTAGCAACTAAAACCTGATCTCTGGCCCTGTGGAGATCATCACCTCTGCTTTGCATTGGAGGGAGAGGCTGCTTCACTTCTCATGGATTCTATCTTCTTCTGTCCTCTCCCATGCAGAGAAAGGACTTCCCAGGTGAGCAGTTCTTCGTTGTGTTCGTCATCAAGCCAGAGGATTACGCCTGTGGGGGTTCTGTGCCTTCCTCCATTCATGGTAAGTTGTGCTGAGGGGCGGATTTGGTTGCTGCATCCAGGTGATGGAGCAGCAGGAGTCCTTGGGAACCTTCCTGTGGGATGACACATGGTGGTCATATAGCTCTGTTTTATCCAGGTAGCTGTGAGGAAAAGTGAAGTATAAACTTAATATTGTTGAGTAGGTTAAAAGTCTTGATCAACCCTGAAAGTGGCTAGCTAGTACAGCACCTGGCTTGCTGGGGTTATGTGCTCTTCTGAGGAGTCACTGGTGTCTTGGGAGGTACTGGGGACACCCAAGCAGTGCTGCTTACAGCTTTCTGGTTTTTTTTTTCCCTACTGCTGTATTATCCTCCTGCCTGCATGGAGGCCCGGATGGCAGTTCCTGCAGAGAGCACCTTCTCTAACTGTTATCTTGGGATCTATGACAGCCTCCCGACTTCAGGGGAGCAGGAAAAACTAGTAATTTTTAGGGGAATAATCTTAAGAAAGACTTGTTCTAGTACCTTTCCCAGCCAGAAAACACTGTGTGCACCTCCTGGGCAGTGGTAAAAGCAAAGTCTCCACCACTCATGGTGGGTGAAACTGGACTGGGGGTGCAGCTGTCCCCATGACAAGCTGGAGCCCATTTCAGACCAGGGACATTCCTATCCTCAAAGCTGGATGGCTTCCTCCCTGTAGGAGAAGCAAGATTGCAACCAACAGATATACTGGGCTCCACCAGTTCCCATCCTAAAAAAGAATTGTCACCTTCCAGGTGTCTTTCTCTTATCCTAAAGCTGGCAGCAGAGCTGTACTGGTAGGGTGTGCTAAGCCCTGCTGAAACATAATAAGACTCTGGCATGGCATCCTGCACAGAAGCGTTTTGCCAGCAGAGTTTTGGCCAAAGGCAAAAATGGTGTCCCAGTATTTGTAGTGACAGAAACTGCCCTTTGGGGACTAGATGAATAGGAGACGAGATGCCTGTGGGATTCAGGCATCCAGACTTGCGCAATGTATGGAAGACTCAAGGAGGGATTTCTTGTCTGAAGAACAGGTTATGGGTAGAGGGGAAGTTGGGCAAATGTATGGGAAAGGCTGTACATTGACAAGTCTGGGAAAGGTTTAGAGCAAAACTACACACAGATTTTAGTGAAAAGCCAGACTCTGGTGTTTTTGCAAGTGCAGAAAACTGAAATAAGGGCCAGAGATCACTAATGTTTGATTGTTTTTACATTTGCTGTACACTTTGCATCTCACAGGGAATGTCAACCGTACCTGGAACCTGCAGCGGACGAAGAATCTTCAAGTGACGATTGTGCCCTCTATTAAAAGTCAGTGTCTTTGTGCAGAGCAATGCAGCTTTATGGGGGGACTTGGCAGTTCTGCAAAGGAGGGTATGGCAGCCCTCTGATGGGATGGTGCAGAAAGCACCAGCAGAGGAGTCAAAACCATTGCAGCCCTGATCCCTTCCAGGAGGTGACATGTGGCACAGGATGGTCTCGTGGGCACACCAGCTAGCACTGAGGGTGAAGAAATGAGGGAGACCTTGCAACAGGTTATGGCAATTCCTCTTGAAGAAAGCAGATGGGTCTTGAAGGACTGTTTGGGGCTGGGCATTGTTGCCAGGTGGTATTGGGAAAAGCAGGACAGGAGTGTGGCTCTGAGAGGGGCTGTCCCTGCTCTGTGAGCTGACTGATACCTTCTCTTTCCTCAGAGTCCGTTTATGTTCAGGCCATGTTCTTCAGCTTCCTGAGTTTCCTCTCCTTTTATCTGGGCTCAGTGGTGGTTGCTTTTGTGCACTATATCAGGTGAGTTGAGCGGTTTTACAAGAACAGCCTTTCTGTTTCTCTTCATCCTCAGAGATGCTTCACCCTGCAGTGAATTCAGGGCAAGTGGGGTGGCAAGCATCTGAACAGAGCAGCCAAACAAATCCATGACTACTCAGTGGACTCCTACTGACCATCAGCCAGGAAACTTTTCTTCCTCTGCTGTGGGGATCATGGCAATGATAAAAATCCAAGGCTCGGCCCTCTAGCTTTGGTAGTGCCCCTACCCCTGGGTTTCCTTATAGGAGGACACCAGGTGGCAGGTGGGAATTGTGATGGGGCCAGTTTGGGATATGGGGTGCCAGAACATTAGGAAACCAAGGTACTTCCCAGAGTGCTGGACTGAGTACTGCAATAAGTGGCAGTGACCCAAATAGGGCCTTGGAGTCCCGAGAGTGCTAGTTTCCTTCCTGACCTGCCTCCCCTCCCCCAGACCTTCATGCCTGGGCTTGTGTTGAGGGGAATATCTGCATCTGAGGTGAACTTGGGCACAGGTGCCATGACAGGTTGCTCTTGCGGGGGCGAGGGGGGAAGGCAAAACTCTTCCCAGTTGTCTCAGGGTCCCCTGTGGCTCACTGGAGATGATCTTGAAGTCCTCTTGAGTGAGAGCAGGACTAGAGTGGCAGGAAGGGGACAGCAGCCTAAAAGGGAGGTAAGATTTGCTTCTGTAGGGCGGGTAACTGCTAGCACAGTATGAGAGCCTTGTGGGGCAGCGGGCAGGTGCTCTTAAGGTGCTGGGAATGATGGAGTTTGTTGGGATCTGTCACTGCTGCCTGTATGGGCAGTGACAACAGTTAAGCAAATCCTTTGTCCAAACCGTGGAGGCTTGAGAGTAGGGAGGCCCCTTCAACACTCTTTCCTGCCCTACTGGGCAAAGCTTGGCATGAGAAAAGCCATATAAAGCGATCAGCAAATAGCAGGTTGGTTTTGTGGGAGCCACACTTAGCAGCCAGCTCCTCAGACCGAACGTGGCAGAGTTTTCAGCTGCTTCAGAAGAGGGACCTTAAAAGTTTGGTGCTCTGAAACAAAACAATTTCAAGATGGGAGCATGGCTTAACTTCAAGACACATCAATGAAACAACATTTAATTGGAACAATTCAATGAAATTACTTAAGTGTGTGTGTGTGTGCTCTTTTTTGCTGTTACTTTTTTTTCTTTGTTGTGAGCATGTTTTTTTCTTACCCTCCCTAGCTTGGCACCTGCATTGAAGGAGGTGGTATTGTCTTCTTAAGTATCGTGCTGATGCATACCTCTAGCTCCTGCTGCCCCTTCAGTAGATTCTTATGCGCTTGGTCCCCTGAGCAGGGAGTTTGGTTTGGGAAGATGTCCTGAGAATCTCTCCGAACATGCAGTGCAGGGTGGGATGCTCATGTAACTGGTTGTCCTGCCTCTGGTGGATAATTGAGGGGGTAAAAAAAACCTCTGTTGCTTTGGAAATCTGAGAGGTTGAGAGCAAGCAGTCATGACTGAGACATGCCTAGACCAAACAGTATTATGTTTGTTTGTTTCTTTTTGTTGGGTTTTTGTTTGCTTGTTTTTTAGAGCTTGCACCATGTTTACCTGTTGGTGTCCTAGATAATCCTGCCATGGCTGGCAGGTGATGGGGTTTGTTGGCTCTCTCATCAGTGCTGCCTGTTCTTTTTCAGGGTTCGGAGGAAGGCTTTGGCTGGGAGATTGAGTCCTGAGGATGGTAAGGTCTCTCTTCTGTTGTGTGACAGCTTTAAGTGAACAGCACAGGTCCCAGGCCAGGCAAGGGACAGACTGTCAGTCAAGTACCTTCTGTCCCTTCAAGCCTTCTTCCCTGTACATGTACCACATAGTCTCTGGTGCTGATGAAAGATGTTAGAGCTTCCTCTCTGCCCTTACAAGAGAGGGCATTTGAAGCAGGCTGCCCTGAACCTGGTCCTGACCCCTGCCCTGAGGAGCTGGCTTTTAGAGGGGTGGAGGAATGGCAAGCCTTGGCTAGACCTGGCTACAGGCTAATGTTACTGCTGCCAGGTCTGTTCATTTCTAAACAAGGCACTTTGAGTTTGTCGGCTCTCATGCTTTAAGATTTCCTCTGCCTGGTTTAAGCATGGGGTCTCTAATTTTTTAATTTAATTTAAATTTTAATTTGTTTTTAACTGGGAGTTGCAGACAACGAAGAGAATGAATGACTAATACAGTTAGATTGGTGTTTGTGTTATTTACTTTGGTATTGGATTCAGTTTACTTTATGCTGCACCCACATTTCAACATGCTGCAGATTTCTGCATTATAAAAACATAGCTGCATCTAAGAGGCCACCAGTGAAAGATGGAAATTTTTGTCATGTGGATGGGGGGGCATTGGGAGTTTCCGCTTTCTGGAGAAGTGTGGGAGGCTGGCCGTTTCATTTTGCTTAAATATTTAGTGCCTGCAAAGTAGTTCAAAACATTGGTCTGAAGATAAAGGCATCATCATTTGTACCTCTCTCCTGGGGAACAGGAGGATGTTATGTTTTGGCAGCATTGAAAGGTTCTTGGTGTGTTCCCTTTTTTTAATCCCCAGCTTCTTCAGTCTCTCCAGTCTGCTACATAACACCAGATAAGCATACTCGTATAACTGAGCTGTGCTTAAAGGATCAGCAGTGGAACTTCACTCTGACCTGGCATTAATTGGGTTAATATTTCTGCCAAGGACCTGGGGGCATTTGGCTTCTCAGGAGTGGCTTCTTCAGCCACTGAGATCCACATAGGCATCTCTGTGTGTGGAATGTGTGTGAAAGGTTTTCTTCACAACCAAATGAGCAGGGGACTGTAAAAATGTGCTTAAAAATATTCTAATTTTAAGTCATTTGGGATGGATCCTGCTGTGAGACAACAGAGAAGGCACTGGAGAAATGGGAAGGGCCTGTGTGTTGGGGAGTTTGGGGAAGCTGAAGGAACCTGGCTGAGGCCCTGGAAGAGCTCCAGGGTGGGGACAAGGGATCACTGTCTAAGGCAAGGAGGCACAGTCTCAACCAGGTGAGGCCAGAAGCCACAGAGTGCTGCTGGTGCTGCAGCTGAGGGTTCAAGTGCTGAAGGCAGCTCAGAAGCTGCTTTCCAAATTGCCCTGGTGAGAGGTGAAAGTTAAATTCTGGTGCTTGGGAAGTTCCTAAAGAAGCTGCAGGGCACAGATTCTTAACATGGACCTGGAGGACACTGAACTGGGTTCCTAGGCAGGGAGGATTGTTGAACAGTATCCCTGTGAAAGGATGGAGGAGTGCAGTTCCTTTAGAGTTTACAGGTTTCCTCCCAGAGGCACCTGCTCCTCCGGTGACCTATCCTCTCCCTTGTACTCTATGCCACCTTCACAGAGTCCTTGCCTCTGGGGAGGAATCACATCGTACCCCCGTGCCGTTTCTTTCTGTATTGTGTCCGTTCAGTGTGTGTGTCTCGCTGATGCCTATAAAATAGTAACTAACATCTTCCCTGTCGTAGATTCATAGAAGAGTTTGGGTTGGAATGACCTCCAAAGATCATTTAGTCCAACCCCCCTGCAGTGAGCAGGGACATCTTCAACTAGATCAGGTTGCTCAGAGCCCCGTCCAACCTGACCTTGAATGTTTCCAGGGATGGAGCATCTACCACCTCTCTGCGCAACCTGTTCCAGTGTTCCACCACCCTCATTGTAAAAAATTTCTTCTTTATATCTAGTCTGAATCTACCCTCTTTTAGTTTAAAGCCATTCCCCCTTGTCCTATCACTACAAGCCCTACTAAAAAGTTTGTCCCCATCTTTCTTATAAGCCCCCTTTACGTATTCAAAGGCTGCAGTAAGGTCTCTCCGAAGCCTTCTCTTCTCCAGGCTGAATAACCCTCTCAGCTTTTCTTCATAGGAGATGCGTTCCACGTCCAGATTACCCAGGGCACACTAGCTTTCTCTCAATTTTTTTCTCCTCTTCCCACCCACTGGAATTTCTTTTCCTCCAAAGTACCCCTGGGTCTTGCCTTCTCCATCACTTCCCTTTCCTTTCCCCTTCCCCACCAAGAAAGTGTGGATGGCGGTGCTGAGCAATCTTCTCTGACCATTGTCTTTGAATATTGTGCAACTCCATGTGTCCCTTTGCTCCTGTCACACATCTTATGCCTGGTTTCTGTGGTTAACTTTTTTTTTTTTAATCCTGTGAGACACTTCCCATTCCACATCATCACTATCTGGTGGAGGCAATAGCTGGAGGAACCACACCAAGTGTGGTACATTTACTTTGATGATTCACTCGCACACTGGGAAGTGAGACTGAAATTAGTGGTTGAGCTGGGTCTGAAGCAGCTGTTAGAGACGAGGCAGAGTGTGTCTTCTCCCTGGCCTGCCTGCTTTGTCCAGATTTAAATCTTCCCTTGGTTACTTGGGAAAGAAGGTTGACAAGTCACTTGAGAGCATAAAGCCTGGTCTAAAATAGGGAGGGAGCATCCCTGTGGGACAGGACCGATGGGAGAAGGAAGTGTGCATGTGCCTTGCACATGCCATGAACGTGGGGAAATGCTTCTCTTGCCCTCTTCCCAGTGGTCTGGATTTCCAAATGACTTTAAAGCAACAGGAAAAACTACCATGAGAGAGGGAGGATTGCACAGCAGGTGAAGAGTAGAAGGTGGATCTTGCTCCTCCAGCAACCTACAAAAACATCCTGCTAATCCCAGCTCAGGGCTGAATGAGTGTCATGTGGGGGCTGTGGTGTGCCAGAGCCTTCCCTCTGGTGCTCAGTCCATGCCATGTTGTCCACTTCAGATGCTCCTCCGAGCTGTTCATTGCCCTGTCAGAGGGATGGGGCAGGAGCGTAGAGAAGCAGAAATGGATACCAAGTCTTAGCCCACAAGCACAGTGAACATGTCAAAGGAAAGCAGTAATTTGGACTTGAAACATCACATGTCATTGCTGTATGGGTGCTCCCCTGCCTAGGAATTGGGCTCAGGCAGGGAGAAGTTTTGGGGCTCTTTAATGGAAATGATAGAAAAACCTACGCAAGGGATGTAACAGAAGTGCCCAGAATTGCTAGCTGGAAAGAGGAGTCTGCCTATGCCTGTCAGTTTGGGACAGATCAGGTACTGGGAATTCAGAGATGCTGCTTGGGAAGCCAGGCCATTGCCAGGCTGCAGTAAGGTTGCTTGGTTTTAAATACTATCCCATGTCCTGTATCCCTTTGCTGCTGACTGGCCACGCAGTGTTGTTATGAGGGTGAAGCTTTACAAGCAGCTGGACCTGTCTCGCTGTTTGCCACCACTGGAAGGTGTGGTCCTGCTCCTCCTGCTTTTGCTCCCTCCCTTTTGGGGAGATAGGCATTTGACCCCTCTGTGAGGGTGTTCAGCTGGCTGTGTTTCCTGACGTGCTTGTCTGCTGCCAGTTCAGCAGCTAAGCCCAACCACAGAGGGATCAAACCGGTACCAGGCAAAAAGAGAAAATGTGAAGCCAGGTGGGGAAAGTCCCAGTGCAACCCAACTGGGAGGTGCAGCCCTCCTTGCTTCAGTTGTGTGAGCGCGAGGCAGGGACTTCCCAGCCCTCAAAGGCTTGCCCCTCTTGTCATCAGCATAAGATTGTGACCACTTTTTTGCACAGAGCACTTTTGCTTTCTCCTTGCTTGGTTAAAGCTATGTAGCAGTTGTCTTGCCAAAGGCTGTCTATGACCCTTCCAGGGATAACTGGAGGTTGCAATATTTGAATAGATCAATGTGTGAGGAGGGGAAGGAGAAGAATTAGAAATTCATAAGGGTGCTCTGAATATCGTGAGACTTGCTCTAGAATTTGCCAAGTCTTGCAGCCCCATAATGTGATCCTTACAGGGTGCTGGAGGGAGGCTTGTGCTTTTGTGAGTCGAACTGGCAGTCTGTGTGGGGAGGCTGAAGGGAATGCGTTTGCTTCACGTTGCAGAGCAAGGGTTTCCCTTTTGCTCTAGAGGGAGAATGCCATCTGTTTGGAGAAATGCTGCTTTTCCCAAGCCCCTCCAGCTCTTCAAGTTGTTTGTATTCACCTCGGAGATGTGTTTCGAAGCACTGACGTGAAACTAACTGTCCCTTCTGGGCCTGTTTCCATCGCAGGATCTGGGATTATGACGTCTTCACACCCCATCACAGCCAGCACCCCTGAGGGAAGCAGCTATGGTGCTATTGGTATGGTATCTTCCAGAACTGGGGGCACGGGGAGGGTTCTGCCTGGGGCAGGGGAAGGCACTTTAAGCTGTTTTAAAGCCAGAAAGGAATAAAGCTGCAAGCTTCTTTAGGAGCAGCTTGCAACTGCTTGAAAAAAAAAGAATTGCGGCTTGGGAGGTTCAGGTTGCACTTTAGGGCAAAACATCTACACCAAAAGGTGGCAAATCTCTGGAAGAGGTGCCCAGAGAGACTGCCATTGGAAATGTTTGTCTCAGCTGGACAAACCCACAATCACCTGATAAGTGTTGGTGACAATGCTGCTTCAGGCAGGAGGTTGACTAGGGACTGACAAAGGTCCCTTCCAAACAAGCTTCTAGGAGTCTGTTATTAGCTCATCAAGCCTGCCTTTAGACCGAAGCATGCCTTTCACTGGAAGGCTGAAGCATGCCGCAAGACAAGAATTCAGGGCTTTTTGCGGTCCAGAGGTTTCATTAGGGGAGAAATAACGTCATGCTGTCGACAGGTGAACCATGACCTGGCAGTAGAGGAGGAAAAAAACTCCCAAGGGTCCTGCTAATCTGAGATGATGGGAAATGCCTTCCTTTGCCAGAGTATTTCTTAGTCTCCTTACAACGGTTTTCCCTCCTGTGGAGGGATTGTTATTGAATAGCTCAGTGCTGTGGACTTCTGGGCATAATCCTTGAATTTGACAGCTTGGGAACCCAGGTGCAGGGTGAGGTGATGCAGGTCTAGGGCAGCGTGAGGCAGCTGCTCATCTGAGAGAGGAGAGCAGCTCAGTGTAATTTTTGGTCCCAGCTGAGGGTGCATTTGCTCACTGTGGTGTAAAGACAGCCCTGACGCTCCAGATGTCACCCAGTTGTTGGACTGTGAAGGTGTGATATCTCTGAACACCTCACAAAGAAACACAGAACTGATATTTCATGAGATTTGGGAAAAATTCAGGAGTATTTAAGTCCTGAAATAGAGTTGAGGGCTTCAGCACCACCCTACCCTCCCTCCTCCCCCTCCCCATTCCCA
Organism: Calonectris borealis; assembly: GCF_964195595.1. Taxonomy (NCBI): domain Eukaryota; kingdom Metazoa; phylum Chordata; class Aves; order Procellariiformes; family Procellariidae; genus Calonectris; species Calonectris borealis. The sequence goes on along the minus strand of NC_134312.1, from coordinate 88,757,623 downwards.
AGAAAATGCTTTAAAAGCATTTGGGAAATGAGGAAGAAACTTGTGTTCTGCTCATGTTGATTGTGGTGGGTTGACCCTGGTGGACGCCAGGTGCCCACCAAAGCCGCTCTATCACTCCCCCTCCTCGACAGGACAGGGGAGAGAAAGTATAACGAAAGGCTCGTGGATTGAGATAAGGACAGGGAAAGATCATTCACTAATTACCGTCATGGGAAAATTAATTTAATTTATTACCAATCAAATCAGAGTAGAATAATGAGAAATAAAACCAAATCTTAAAAACACCTTTCCCCCCCCCCCTCCCTTCTTCTCGGGCTTAACTTTGCTCCCGATTTTCTCTACCTTCTCCTCCCCAGCGGTGCAGGGGGATGGGGAATGGGGGTTGCGGTCAGTTCATCACATGTTGTTTCTGCCACTCCTTCCTCCTCAGAGGGAGGACTCCTCACACTCTTCCCTGCTCCTGCCTGGGGTCCCTCCCATGGCAGACAGTCCTCCATTAACTTCTCCAACATAAGTCCTTCCCACGGGTTACAGTTCTTCATGAACTGCTCCAGCGTGGGTCCCTTCAGGAGCAGACTGCTCCAGTGTGGATCCCCCACAGGGTCGCAAGTCCTGCCAGCAAACCTACTCCAGTGTGGGCTCCTCTATCCACGGGTCCACAGGTCCTGCCAGGAGCCTGCTCCAGCGCAGGCTTTCTACGGGGTCACAGCCTCCTTCGGGCATCCACCTGCTCTGGTGTGGGGTCCTCCACGGGCTGTAGAATGGATATCTGCTCCACCATTAACCTCCATGGGCTGCAGGGGGATGGCCTGTCTCACTATGGTCTTCACCACGGGCTGCAGGGGAATCTCTGCTCTGGCACCTGGAGAACCTCCCCCTCCTCCCTCTTCACTGACCTTGGTGTCTGCAGACTTGTTTCTCTCACATATTCTCACTCCTCTCTCTGGCTGCAATTGCTGTTGCGCAGTTTTTCCACCCCCTTCTTAAACATGTTATCACAGAGGTGCTACCACCATCGCTGATTGGCTCAGCCTTGGCCAGCAGTGGGTCCGTCTTGGAGCCAGCTGGCATTGGCTCTATTGGACATAGGGGAAGCTTCTAGTAGCTTCTCACAGAAGCCACCCCTGTAGCCCTCCAGCTACCAAAACCTTGCCACGCAAACCCAATACACCGGTATGGGCAGTGGGCTGGCTGGGAGCTTGGCCAACCTGTGGGAAGTGCAAGCGCGTCCTGCTGACCATGCAGGTGCATGCAATGGGAGTAAGGCTGATGCTCTGCCTGCTTTGAAAAATTGACTTTCTTGCTCTTTGTCTTTTGTTCTACAATATTTTTAGAAAAGCTTATATATAAAGCTTATATAAAATCTGGAGATTAACTAGGTCAGCCTGTTTCTGACCTCTGAACAGTCTGCTGCTTTCACTAGAGCTTTCTGGCTTTCTGGCTTGTCTCAGACTTCCAGATTTCAGAGCCCAGGCTAGTAAAGAGTAGAAAATGTTAGAGATGAAAAGTAATAGAATAAAAGCACGGGAAAAACCAAAATGCTGCAGAGAAGAGAAGATGGTCCTTGAAAGTGCTCTTAGCTGATATCTGAAACTGTTAGGAAGGTTTGTGATCGTGGAAAAACTTGTTCTCTGAAATGGCCATATCAACTTGTCCCAGCAGATTGCGGCTGATATCTGGGGCAGCTTTCTTGTTGCTGTGCATAGAGGGATTTAGCTTTTACCCTGCCTGTTTCCTTCTTTCCCGCTCTGCTCCAGACGAGTCAAGCTCCAGTGGTGGACGTCAGTTGTCTTCCCCCGAGCGTGGGCTGCCAGCTGGTTCTGACACAGACAGCTCTGTGGAGGAGGAGAGCGACTTCGACACCATGCCAGAAATTGAAAGTGATAAGAACGTCATCCGCACTAAGGTATGGCTGTCATTGAAGCTGTGGCCGGATGCTGGGCCATGGACACATCTGGGCCAGGACGAGCACTAGTCACTTGCCAGCATTTTTAAGTTTCCACTTCCCTTTTAGGTGGATTTAATCTAATAAAGCCAAATGTGCTTCTTAGGGCTTTTTCAGAGACTAGAAAGTTTTCATGCTGTGCTAAGTGTGCTGCTGAACTGAGTCATTTAATATGGAAAATCAGAATATATTGGGGACTTTTGAGAAAGGAGGAAGAAGCCCAGAGTGTCCTAGAAAGTCCAAGGAGATGGGACAGCATAGGGAGAAAATAATGTGCAATAGTAGGTAGTTACCTGGTATGAGCAGTGTGACTTCAGTAGATGTACAGAGGTGCTTTAAACTAGCAGCTCTCAAATTGCCTCATTCTGTCACCTCGTACTGCTCTGTGTGGTCAGAGCCATTCCTGGAGGTCAGAGGGTTTTGCAGAACTCATTCCCCACAGAATCAATTAAATGGTCCAGATAGCACCAAGCTGCATATTGTCCAAATACGTCAAGATCTTCTACTGGCTCCTGTAGTCTTCATTATCTCTTTTCTGTTTTCCTCCTTCTTTCCCCACCCAATAATGTTTTAGGTGTTCCTCTATCTATCAGACTTGTCCAGGAAGGACCGAAGGATTGTCAGCAAAAAGTACAAAATCTATTTCTGGTAAGGAGAAGACAAACTGGTAAGGCCCAAGCTCTGGACCCAGTCTCTGGTTGTGGAGTCCGTCCGCATGCCCTTCTTCTGAACCACACTTTAGACCTGAGGATGTTCTTTGAGCCATCCTGTTACACATTCTGACCCTGTTCAAGTCAGTAACTGCAGATCCCACATACCTCAAATAAGGATATTTGTGGACCAGTGCACACATGATCCTGGCAATGGATTCTGGTTTGCATAATTGCTTTAAAGGGTGGTAACAACTGGTGTGCTGGAACATACTGGGGAAGGGGAGAAATTGGCACTCAAACACATGAGCTTATGGTCCATATCCTGGCTTTTCTTGTGCCCTTAGCATTTGCCTCCTCTTTGCATTAGCACGTTTGTTCTTCTGCTTCAGATCATAAGCAGAGGTATAAAGCTCTAGCTGGGAGAGCAGGGTCTGTGCTCTTAGGCACCGAGGTGTACACATTCCTTCAGAAGCACCGTGGGGCTCTGTTCTGGGTGTGCACCAATTGTTTTGGTGTGTGTAACTGCTGCTACTGTCTCCTCTCTGCAGGAACATCATCACCATTGCAGTGTTTTATGCCCTGCCAGTTATCCAGCTTGTCATCACTTACCAGACGGTGCGTTGGGCTCTGTGTGGCTGTCCCCTGTGCTTGGGTACTCTTGCCTTTAAACTTGCTCTGTGGTTGCATGGTGTAAGGATGATAGTCTCAGTAAAACTGGGATCATCCAGGAATCCTGCTCTGTCTGAGGGACAGTTTACCTTAGTTGCTCTCTCTGCACCACGTGTTGAGTGTTTCTACTGGCTTGGCTCACTGAGCTTGCAATTCTGCTATTTTTGCTTGGGAGCCGGGAGTGCAGCTGTTTTCCTGCTCATCTGATGTCTCATTTGGGGCCTGTTTCATTTTAGAGGCAGGAGGAATCTGCTGTTATCTCTAAAAGACAACTGAAAGCAAGTAGGGTTTGCTGTGATATGAATGATTTCTCCTTCCTTCTCCCCTCCCCGCCCTTGCTATCCTGCTGTTATTCAGATATCTGCAAGCAGATCTATTAGCGGTGGGGTTGAGAGCACACAATATGTTTCCTCTGAAGACTGTTGTCAGGTTTGTGGCCTGTGGCAACATCTTGACCCCTGCTAAAAGCTTCACTTGCAGATGTCAGTACTCCCCTGTGCCAGTGCTAGAGCTAGGCTGTGTCCTGGTACACCTTGTGTACATGCAGTGTTTGCACGGAGCAAACCCCCCAGAACAGGGAGGATTTGCTAATATTAGGTCTTCACCTCCTCTCTGTCCAGGTAGTGAACGTGACAGGCAATCAGGACATCTGCTACTACAACTTTCTGTGTGCCCATCCCCTTGGGGTGCTGAGGTGAGTGAGCCCTGTGGTCACTGCATTATTGTCTTGTGCCTCCTGCATGTTTGTGCTGTGCCCAGGTTAGGATTTTAAGACCACTGACAGTTTAACACTCAGCTTTCTGTTTTGCTCAGCAGTGGCTTTCTGTTGCAGTGAGACACATGCACCCAGGAACGTATGGCATCTGTGCTCCCCTAGTAAACCTACAGCACAGCAATGAGGTGCTCCCATACTCTTTTGGACACTTTCACTTGTATCCAAGGAGCAGCAGCTCTGCAAAGAAGTTCAGATCAGTCCTTTAAGTGCAGCATTTCTCTGAACTAATGTGGGAGTGCAAAGAAAGCCTAGAGTTGGGAATCTCACAGAGGAAGTGTTAAATCCACTGGGGCAGGTGAACTACTCAACCTAAAATTGTCATCCAGGGTGTAAAACTGGCAGGTGTTTGGCAGCTGCTGAGGTGGAGGATGGGGGCGGGGGGGGAGCAAAATCATGTTCAGCTTATCATGGCCCAGGGTTCAGCTTCCTGCTGCTACGCTGCCTTTGTCTTAAACCTTCTTTTTCCCTGCAGTGCCTTCAACAACATCCTCAGCAATGTGGGCCACATGCTGCTGGGCTTTCTCTTCCTCCTCATTGTGTTGCGCAGGGACATTCTCCACCGTCGGGCTATGGAGATGAAAGATGTCTATACCCTGGTAGGAAGCATGGTTGCATGGGGCTGAGCGGAGGGAGGAAAGACAGGGAGAACTTGAAAACCAGAGTGATACACAGTGGGTTTCCATTTGCCTTCCTTGCTGGAGGATTGAATCCTCCTCTTTTTTCCTCCCCTGAAAAAGGGTCTAGGTGGGACACATGTTCTTGCATACCCCAGTATTTTGCTGCTTACAGTATGTCCATACCGTCATGGTGACCCAGCCTGGGCTTGTGAAGACAAGGAGATGAGTAGAGGAACGACTCCCGTGGCTGTGGCTTTTCCTCCAGCGCTCACTGTGGAGGAACTGGGACAGTAGGAGTGTCCCGAGATGCTTTTGTTTATAGTGAGGTTTGATTTGTCTTATACAATCTTGTCTAACGACTCTTGTTAGACAAGTAAGAGGGAATAGTGCTGCCTACAATAATCCGGAGGAATTTGGCTGCCTCTAGCTCTGAAGCAGAGCTGCAGTCTCTTCAGTATCTTCTGGGAGAGGATGGAGAAATCTGCAGCCCTGTGGGCAGTGGTGCTGGTGGTTTCTGGAGACAAACCACTCTGTTTTCACTGGCTTGGTAGCAAGTAAAGGCCTTAGCAGTTTTAAAGGTCTGCTGCTTATGGTTTTCAGATGAGATCTCAGCCAGATTGTGATGGAGATGCCTTCTCACCCAGGCTGATGGGCTCTGCTCCTCAAGTGCTTTTTTTTAACCCCCAAGAGCAAGGCTGCTATTCTGGGTCCCCAGTGGTCTCAATTTTGGACAGAATGTAGCATGGCACAAGGTACAGGACAGAGATTTTTACTCTCAAGATGTCAGTACCAAGACACTGAGGTCTTCAGACCAGAAGTTTCTGTGTGATTAGCTTGGGTTTGCTGGCTGTGGATTCACCTGGCTATGCAGTGTGGCTAAATGCAGAGCCTACGGTTGCACACAGCACACTGTGCTGCACGGGTGACTGAAGGACATGTGTAGGGGTTAGGAGGGATGAAGTGATGGAGAGTGGAAGCTCTCTTGTCGTCAGGACAGTGAGGGTACTTACTGTACAGCTCTGCTCTCTTCCAGGACTATGGGATCCCAAAGCATTTTGGTCTCTTTTATGCTATGGGCATTGCTCTGATGATGGAAGGGGTGCTCAGTGCCTGTTATCACGTTTGCCCTAATTACTCCAATTTCCAGTTTGGTAAGCTGAGTTTCCTTTCTTCTTTTGAGCTGGAGGTAGGATTTGCCATGCTCTGTCTCCTGCTGAGTTGCTGGCATTTCCCATCCCTCTACCCTTGCAAACCTCCCTGGAGTCTGCCTGTTCCAGGGCTCAGTCAGGAGGTAGTGAGGCTTTGGATGCCGGGGACTAACACATTTCAGCCTCCTCTCCAGACCTTGGAACTCTGGTAATGCCCTGCTGGCAGGATCTCCCTTTGCTTCTGCAGCTTGGTGTTTGAAGATAGTAAGTGCACAGCCTGAGTGGCAGAGTGCTCAAGTCTAGGAAGCCTCTGCCTGTCATCTCAGTGGAAACTTTCCTCTGTGGGCTCCTTCGCCTTCCTGGGGAAGAGAAGACTCAGGCAGGATCTGGTCTATGTGCGTAAATACCCGATAAGAGGGAATGAAGATGAGTGAGCCAGGCTCTTCTCAGAGGTGCCCAGTGATAGAACAAGAGGCAATGGGCACAAATTAAAACACAGGAAACTCCATTTGAACACAGGAAAATACTTCCCCCTGACTTTGTGGGTGGTCAAAGACTGAACAGGTTGCCGAGAGAGGTTGTGAAGTCTTCTGTGGAGATATTCAAAGCCTGACTGGACATGGTCCTGGACAACCCTCTCATAGCTGACCCTGCTTGAGCAGGGGGTGTTGCACCAGACAACCTCCAGAGGTCCCTTCTAACCTCAACCATTCTGTGATTCCTTGCCTGTTTCTGTGCTGCACTGTGGGCACTTATTTTCTGAGCCCCTTTAGTTTTTGTTGCCCCAGAGCATGGTAGATGTGCTGCAAGATGGCAAAGCACAAAGTGCTGTACAATGTAGTGCAGCATCAGGGATTTGTGCCTGCCCGCCTTAGGTTTGGCCCTGCTGCTGCACTTCTTTATATGCACTCGGAGCAGCTTTCTCAGCCTACTGGCAGTGCCTGTTTTCACTGTTTCTGTTGTGCTCCCTCCATAGACACCTCCTTCATGTACATGATCGCAGGACTGTGCATGCTTAAGCTCTACCAGACCCGCCATCCAGACATCAATGCCAGTGCCTACTCTGCCTATGCCTCGTTTGCTGTGGTCATCTGTCTGGCTGTCCTTGGAGTGGTATGGCTCCCTCTTACCTACCTGCTTCTCTGGGAAGAAGATGGTGTGGCTGGGAACATAGCTTAAGTGGGCAAATGACTGGGGAGAGCAGCAGGGTAGGATAAGAGTGTGTTAAGCAGCTGCTGGCATTTGAATTCCCAGTGCTCTTGGGTTTTCCTCCTCCCTTCCCCTGGGCTTGCAGGGAGGGGAAGAGCAGAGCAGTCTTCTCTAGGTGGGCTTCTTTTTGGGCTTTGCCCACCACGTGCCCGCAAGAGGAGAAATGCATGTATCCAGGTGTCCGTAACCAAGCGTGCAGCTGGTCTCCTGTGGGGTGGCTCACCTTGGAGGAGGGGGGTGAGGCTGGCTGAGCTTCCGAGACAAGTGTCCTCTACCTAATTTCTTGTGCCTCTTTCTCCCCTTTGGAAAACCCTGTGTTTCTGGGTACAGCTCCTGCAGTTGGCCTTGCTATCTTTGGAGAGGTGCGGGGCTAGAATAATGGCTGGAGGGCTTCTGGGCAAGGTTTTGGAGTACCTGCCTATAGAAGGGCACTGGAGCAGAAGGAATCACAAGAGAGTCGCTCTAGTTTGCCAGTAGTCACTGACAGGTCAGGTTGGTATAGGGCTTTGCAGGTATTGAGCTGGGCTTGCCTGAATCCCCAACCTGTGCTTACCTAGGAGGTCTCTGCTCCTCTTTTTTTGGAGGACTCTCTTTCATTTGGCAGTAACCAGGCAAAGTCCATTGAATTCTTGCTCTGAACTAGCACCTAGATCCCAGTGGGCTGTCAGCCCCTCACTACCACACATAATGCAGAATACCAGTTGATTGTGCGAAGGTCTCTGGGTAGGAGATTGTCTGTGGGATAAGGCCCGCAGGAGCAGCTGGCAAACTTGGGACTTTCCAAGAATCTCTTGATAGCTGTGGTAGATCTGCACACTCGGGTTCAAAACACTGGGGTTTTATTATGGGATGCTGTTTCTTTTCTTGTGAGATGCTTTGAAGCTGTAGTTTCCTTACACAGGAAATGTTCAGGCAAGTGCTGTGCCCCAGGGGAGGGGAATGTGTGGTCATAGCCTGATGGCAGACCAGAATTTCTGGACTCCTTAACGTATAACTGAAAAATTAAAGTTTTAATATAACATTAACCTGCATTTGTAGGTCACTTCCATCCTTAAATACAGTGAAAGTGTACAATAGGTGCAATTGCCTGCAGAGCAGCTTTGTCCTTTTTGGTCTACTATGGTGTGCTTGTTAAAGTAATGGTTGGTTCCCTGACTGCCTTTTTAAAAATCCAGCTCCTGGCCGGAGAGCTGCTGCCCCCCTCAGCAGGGAGAGCTTGCCTAGCCTGGGATTCCCTGCATTTCTGCTTCCTGGGCCAGCTGCAGTCCTTCCAAGCTGTCATCCTTGTCTGAAGGGGCATTCAGAAAGAACAGTCTCCTCTCCAGAAGTGCTGAGCTCCTCTTGCTTCTCTGGACTTTGTTTGGATTTATAGATCTGGTTTTGGGTTGGAAGATTTGGGGGTTTCTCTTCCATGTTGAGTGAGTTTGTCTAATACCCCATGGTGACATAGGAGAGAAAAGGATCAGCCTGCTGATAACAGGGCTCAGTTTGCTTTTAATATGTCTGCTTTCAGGTGTTTGGGAAAAATGACGTGTGGTTTTGGGTCATTTTCTCAATGATCCATGTTGTGGCCTCGCTGGCTCTCAGCACCCAGATCTACTACATGGGCCGCTTCAAGATGGGTAAGTGCTGTGACTGAACCATCTTGCTCTAGGGTGCGCAGGTGCCTCCTGTCCTCACCTGCTTGAGTTGCCTATGCTGCACATCTGTGAGCATGGTGCTGTGGCCTGTGCTTGTGTTCTGGGTTATCCTGTCCTCTCATCCATCTGATGCTCTTTCTGGCCTTTGAAGTCCTTGTGCTGCCGCTTCCCAGACCCATGGGAGTCAGCATGACCTGACTGCTCGGTGGTGGCAGGAGAGCTGGGCTCTGAGGGAGCCTGCCCTTCAGTTACCGCTCTCCCTAGCGCTGTGCTCAGAGTGGTGAGCTACATAAAACCCTGTCATGGGGTGAGGGGGGAGAGGGTCTGGTGGGGAACCTGGCTCTTGTGCTCTGCTTACAAACATATTTCTCCTTCCTCTTTTGCTCCTGTCTGCCTCAGATGGCCCTGACTCAGGTACTGTCAGCAGCTCTCATTTTTCTGTGTTGAACTGATTGAGCAGCAGAATAGCAGCTGGGGGATGCATGGATGTGTGTGGAGAGGCAGGCTCCTGGGGTCAGCTCTTGAGAAGTGAAGTCAGTTTGCCGGCAGCACTGCCAGTCCCGTTCCTTGGCAGAAAGGGGGTGATATAGCACAGGAGAGCCTCTGATCTTGGTGCAGGAGCCTTTTCAAGCTCCACATTTGTGGCTGAAGAGGGGCATGTGTGTGCATGCATGTTTGGCCATCACCACTGCCACTGATGGCTCTCCAGTGAAGCTTCTGCCGTGATTTTGAGAGCAGGAGTGTCTGGAGTGTGCTCTGTCCCTCTAGAATCCTCTAAGGACCGTGGGATGAGTTTCTGCTATTTCCCTGCTCTGGCAGCTTGTTCCATGGAAGGTGCTTTTCCCCCTTCCTGCACACACCTCTCTCCTCCAGAGATGCGGTTGCAAAGCCAGCCTGTTTATGTGTACAGATAGGGCCTATTTGACTTCTGGGCAGTGCCAGTGGCAAGGGGATTATTTATTTATTTATTTATTTATTTATTATTTTTTAACCTGTCACTCTTGCCAAATGCCATCCACATCCTGCAGTGGCTGCCCTTTTGCTCAGCACAGACTGTTCCCAAAGGGCAAGGAACAAATCTGTGGACACCCTAACCCTCCACAGGCTGAGTCCTCTGTCAGCCAGTGGGTGTCCACGTCTTTTCCCCATAGGCATTTTGGAGCTCACTCTGCTGGCTGTTCTGGCTTTTTATCCTCTTCTTTGGCAGACTTGGGGATATTTCGACGGGCAGCGATGGTGCTGTACACAGACTGTATCCAGCAGTGCAGTCGACCAATGTACATGGTAGGTGATTTCTCATCTCAGCATCTCCCTCAGCAATTGCTTACTTTCTAGGCAATGTGCAGAGGAAAGAGTTGTGGCTATTTGAAAAAGGGATGCTCCCTGCTTCCCTTCTTCTCCCTCCCCACAAATGTTTGCGTAAGTGTAGATCTCTGCTGGAGCAGTTTACCCCCCACTTTCAGGCCTCCCCTGAACTATGGCTTGGTGAATAAAACATCAGACCAAAGGCGAGACAAGCATGATAGGATTTGTCTTTGCTCTTGCTCTCTGGGGGCATCCGTTCAAAGGAATGGGTATGAGGCTCTGTGCAGCACAGCTTCTCTGGGGAAGGTAGCGACTATTTTGACTCTGCAGCTTAAGCAACACCTATTGCTATTTCTACAGCACCTCAGGGCAGACAGCAAAAAAGTAAGAAGTGGTAGCTGTTACCTTGTGTCCCACCGATTACTTTCTTCTTGGCAGAGTGCTAATTAGGGCTTGAAGCCAAATGAATTTTTTATCCATGAGCATCATTTTTATTATGCTTTTTTTTTTTTTTAATTTATTCTCCCATCTCTGAATACGTGTCAGACTGAGTTTTGCAAGCAAACTCAGTGCACTCAGGCATAGAGTAAGCCTGGCCAGCCTGAAATAGCTACATCGTGAAAGCAGCTGTAAGCATAAATGCACATGCCCCACTTCTGCCTGCTGTGGTTACAGTGCTTCTTTAGCTAATGGTGAGATGGGTGAAAAATGGCTCTGTGGATGCTGTCCAAAGCTTCCCCTGCTGCCTCTTTCAAGCATGTCCTTTCTCTGTGCAACAATTTTTCTGTGAAATGGTGGGAGGGAAGGAATCTAACTAGAAAGACAGTGGAAACAATCAAAGGATTTGCAGAACCTCCTGAGGCTGATCCTTAAGTGCTGGGCTTGTCATTTTTTAGATGTTTAGTCTCCTCCTTGCAACACTTTCTTCAAATTTGTGAGGGCCAGAGCAGTTTCCATCTGGCAAAAGCTCCTGCAGAGCAAACTTCAGGGCCAGGTGCATGTGTGTTTGCAGGAATCGGATTCCAAATCCCCACATAATGATATCCTGAATTTCTGAGGCGAAGGCCTCTTTTTGCATTTCCTTCTGTTTTCATATGATCATCAGTGTCTTCTCTTCAGGACAGGATGGTGCTGCTCATTGTTGGAAACCTGGTCAACTGGTCCTTGTAAGTAGTGGAGTGTGGGTGTCTGCGTACTTGTGCACGTGGGCAGCAGGATTCAGTATTGACTCACAGGTGGTCTGAAGTGATGGGGAAATGCAGCAGTATCTGCACGATAGCCCTGTGCTGGGGCCTTTCTGACACGTTTTGGCAAGGAGCTGGATCTGATGAGCGCTGAATGGTAGGCAGATCCATAGGATGCAGCACTACAAAGCTATGTGAGGCATCCCTAAGGGTTTCAGCTGGTGCTCTCATGGCTTGTGTCCGAGTGAGCTTGTGTAGGGCTGGCCTGGTACCTGGCGGTGCTGTGTTGTGCTGTACATGTGCTTGCACGTAGCTAGGAGGTCTCTGGCACAGCCAAGGTGCAGGAGACTTGACAGATGCCCCTTAGTCACAGTCACAGAGCCTGGCTCAGCAGTAACTGCGTGGATGGAGGGATCAGCTCTTGGATGAGACCTAAGATCATTGCCCCAGGCTCTTGCTTTTCACTAAAGCAAGGGGTACATGCCTTCTGCTAAATGTACAGATCTGGGGCCAACTCCTACCAAGTGAGATGCATTTGGCCATGTGTGAGAAGCAGCCCAGGGCCCTTGCCTGTCCTCTGGTGCTTGCAGTTGCTCTCAGCAGCTGACCATGGCCAAGTTTGCTCTGCTTTGCTTCTCATCAGGGAGCAGAGGTGAGTGGTGCATTTTCTCCAGGGAACTGGCAGTCTGTGGCAGTGTTGCTGTGTCCTGTGGTCTGGGGGGAGCAGCAGGTGGGTGTGTACCTGTCCCCAGTGAAAGAGGCTGCCTAATGTCCCTTTTTCCCTCTCTCTCAGTGCTATCTTTGGGCTGGTGTATCGGCCCAGAGACTTCGCCTCCTACATACTGGGGATCTTTATCTGTAACCTGTTGCTGTATCTGGCTTTCTACATCATCATGAAGGTAAAGGAGGCAGGTGTAGCTGTCCCTGGGGTGCCTGTCTCCAAAGGGCAAGGGATGAGCCTCTTTTTTGGCTGCAGTCTGGGTTCCTGTGGTGCTGCAGAGGGATGTGGAAGGGCATTGTGGGGCTCAGGGGGGGACAAAGTGTTGGTGTTGGGGAGGGATGCTGTGTAGCCATCTCGGCAGTGGCAGAGCTGTGTCTCCCTGGGGTGGGCAGCCCTTCGCTGATGCAGATGGTCCAGGCTGGCACGTCAGCCCTGTGCATGGCTCCAGCCCCTGGGAAGAACTTGAGGCATGTTGTGAGGCTATGTCCCTGTCTGCAGCTCCGCAGCTCTGAGAAGCTCCTGCCCATCCCCCTGTTCTGCATCGTGGCCACGGCAGTGGTGTGGGCAGCCGCCCTCTACTTCTTCTTCCAGACCCTCAGCAGCTGGGAGGTAAAGTTCCCCTTTCACTGTCCGTCTCCATTTCTTGTCATCTTTCCTTCCTGTTGTTTGTTTTACACAAAAAATACGCTGGGGAAGAGTCTTGGGCTGCTCATGGAGAACTGAAAAGGTAGTAGACTGGGAAGGGAGCCTGAGAAGCTGTGCTGAGCCAAAAATGACTGTATGCATGCAGCTGTGGGGAGACTATTTATGACCCAGGTGATCTGCAGGTGACTGGTCCTCAGAGCTGGGGATCTGAAAGCAAAACTGGACAAATCCTGACCAGTGCTGGATGGAAGACTTCTCCCTGGAGCAGATGGCCAATGGGGAATAACCTGCCTGGGGTTGTAGGGGCTCTCCATGGCCTGGGAGGCTCTTAAATCCTGACGGGATGGCTTCTAACAAGATACCACGTCCATCTCTAGGGAAGTGAGGGGCTTGCTGCAGGGTGGTCTGGTGGAGGCTGTGCAGCTTGTGCTATGCAGGACCTCAGATATGGAGACCAGAGGGGTCCCCTCAGCTGTGGGTTGTGGCCCCAGATCCATCTCCAGGTCTAAGTATAACATTGCGTTCCTGCCCTGCTCTCACCACATGTCCAGCCAGCACAGTGCTTTTTCCTGGCTCCCGCATGGAGAGTTAAAACAGGGCAACCTCCAGAGGGTCCAACATGGCCAGCCAGGGCCCTGTGTGAGTGGATATCAGGTCCTGACACCTTGCCTGCTCCCCTAGGAGACTCCAGCAGAGTCCCGGGAAAAGAACCGGCCGTGCATCCTGCTGGGCTTCTTCGATGACCATGACGTCTGGCACTTCCTCTCTGCAGCTGCCTTGTTCTTCTCCTTTCTGGTGAGTCCTGCTGAGCCTCCCACTCTGCTGTATGGCCTCACCGTCTCCTCTTCCTCCTCGTCCCTCTCTATTTGCGTGGAGCTGTGGCTGCCCCAGGACCCCACAGAAGTGTCCCAACTCCTCTGCTTGGCTTTGCCTCCAGACATCCTTCACAGTAGGATGCTCCTTGTCAGTGGGATCAGGGATCAGGCTTCCTCTTTTGGCTTGTTGCTCCCTGTGCCTCCTGGCTTCAAATTCCCTCTGGGGCTGTGGGTCACACAGCTGTTGTGGGGAAGCTGAGGGGCTGCTGGTTGACCAACCCTCTCAGGGGTTTGTGAGGACCTCCTAGAAAGGGACCTTACTCCCTTTGACCCAGGCAGTAGGGTCACTGGTGTGGAGCTTAGCTCACTCCTGGACTTTCCCTCACTTCCATAGTGGACTCCTGTGCTTCTCTACTTGGTACTCTTTTCAGGCCTGATGGTCTGCATGGTGGCAAAGGTGGAGGTGTCCCCAAGCATAGTGTTTTGTGAAAGTGGAGAGGGAGACCTTAACCCTAGCTGTGCAAGGTGCAAACTGTTTGCAAAGGAGCTGCCTGGCCATGTGCAATGTCTGAGCTATGGTCAAGCAATTCCCATCCTGCTGCCTCCTGGATGGCTCTTCAGAGGCTAGTGATGAGGGACCAGGTTACAAGCAGCGTCTCCATCACGGTTGGGGCAGGATTACCTGCTCAGGTCCTTGCAGCACTGTAGGCAGAGCTACCTGTGCTGCCAGAGTGACTTCTGGGAGCATTAGAGAAACAAAGTTAATCTGGCACATCTACATGGGTTGCTGTTGTGGTTCCTCTACATGCTGGAGATGTGGCCCAGGTGGAGCCCTGCTGTGACGAGATGCCATCGGGAGCTGGTTATTCTCCCCAGCTGTGGGCTGGCCAGCGAGACCTGAAGCTGCCTCACGCTTTCCTCCTTAGGTCCTGCTGACCCTGGATGATGACCTGGATGCAGTGCGCAGGGACAAAATCCCGGTGTTCTGACTCCCCAGGGGACGGTGGCGCAGGGGCGTCCCAAACCACTCAGCGAAAGGCACCGGGCCACCAGCATGTGTGGGAAATGAGCCTGCTTCTGTGGCCGGCTACCCCATGGGAGCAGGAGAGCCGGATCACAAAGGGGTGCTGCGGTAACTGAGGCGGGACCGGGAGGGAAGGCAACGTTTGCTCCTTTCCCACTGCACCTTCTGGGGCAGGCACGACCTGGCGGCTGAGGCCAGTGCCCAGCCCTCTGGCTTGTAGGTGCAGCAGGTGCTGGAGCCAGTGAAGAGGGAGGAAACGGGAGGTGTGTTTGAGAGCTTTGCTTCCCGTCTTCCCTGCTGATGTGCTCTGCTTCCTCTCCGGAGAGCGGGCTTGAGAAGTGCAATGCAGCTCCTCCTGCATCGGCAGCCAGCGCCTGTACCCTGCGGGCTGCTGCCCTCGGAGAGTCCCTTTGGCAGCACGAGGAGAGCTTTTGGTTCCTGACCTGCGGCCGCCGAGTGAGCAAAGGACTCCAAGCTAAGGTGGCAGTGGGGATTGGTTTCTTTTTTTTTTTTGTTGGAGAGGCTCCTCCTGTAGCTGGTGGGGAGCCACGGTAACAAGAGAAACAAGTCCAAGGGACTGCCGTGTTGGAGGGAGATGGTGGACTAGAGCTGCCCACGAGTGCTCTGCCAGAGACAGAACCTCCCACTTTGCTCTTGCGGCCTCTCTCACTTGCACATATTGAACAGCCTCACTGCTCTCTGGCAGCTCCTACACAGGCGCTTGTCAGTGTGATGGTCTCCTTCACAGCACCAGAAGTGCTGTCCTCAAGCAACCTTAAGAAAGACGGTGCGGTGAAGCTGCAGCCTTGCGTGCTGGGTAGCTCCTTGGCAGCTCCTTGGCTCCTGCTGCGTGGCCTTGCTAAAGGGGCAGGGTGGAACGGGGAGGCTGTCCAGCAGCCTCAGACTTTCTCCTCCCACAAACTTGCTTTGGGCAAACTTGGCAAAGCAGGTTCCCTTAGGGGCTGGGAGTGTGGACGAGGTTTTGGGGCAGTTCAGGTTGAGCTCTTTAGCTAAAGATCTGGACCAAACTTCTTTTCTCTCCAACTTTTCTGCATCTGAAGTAAGTTTTTAAATAGCTTCTGCATTCTTTCTGAATTCTCAGTTATTTAAAAAACAAGAATAAGGTGTGAATTATTTCAGGCCTTGCATCTAAAATGTGACCTGTTTTGCTCATTTTGAATTAAAAAGTGTTCTTTGAGGCCTGCTGTCTTTATTCTTGTCACTGTCTGACCGCTTTTCCTTTGGTGTATGTGCATGTACCCACTGATGCCAAGGCTCCAGTCCACTTGTGCTTACCAAAGCAGAAGGCTATGGTAATTTTCTACTCCAAGAAGTCTGTATCTCCTAGTAAGGTTTTGCACTAGCTGGTTTTTATTTTTTTCTAAGTTGGAGTTTGTCAAGATGGTCAATAAAATGAATGTTCTTGGCTCCCTGCTCTGCAGGTTGGTCTGAATTCTTCTTGCTCCAGCTCTCCAGCAGCAGCAAAGAGAGCACTTGGGGTGGAGGGGTGTCCAGTGGTGTCACACAGCTGCTGTCATCCTTAGGTCCTTAGGAGCCTCACAAACAGCTTCCTGAGCATTGGTACAGATGACCTGCTTGTTCTCTTAACCAAATTGCCTTTGTGGGGCTAACTGGAGTAAAGAACAGACACTCTTGTTTGTCACTGTAGCCCCTTTGGCAGAGTGAAGATAGGGCTGGAGGAGGAATGACACAAGAGGCTGCCAGCAGCTACCCGCCCGAGCAGAGCTGCACTCCTGTGGAGATGTAGCCATGTTTCAGGCAGGGTGTGCCAGAACATGCAGAAGGTGGTGGTGGTCCCTGTGTGCTGTGTTTTATTACAATATTTGGGCTTGACTTGCAGGTTTGCCGTGCAGATGGAGTTGTGAATGTTCAGTGATGCTAGAAATCGGAGTAGGTTTCTCAGGCTTGTTGTGAAGCATGAGCTTCTCTTCCTTTACAGTGTCAGCATGGGCTGCAGAGAAGGAGATGGCACTTGCTTTTGTCTCAGTAGCACCAGCAGAGGAGTATCAAGCTCAGGATAGTCCACATTTTCCATTCTGCCACCCTGCAGCCTTGCCATATGTTCTTGGTCTGTCTAAAATGGCAGAATCCAATATAGCCACACAGGCTTGCCTGCAGCTTCGTTTTTCTTCCCCTAAGGAAAGACTGCCAGGAAGTCTGAGGTGCAAAAAAAAACCCCTCAAATCCTTACTGCTGAGTGCTGCAAGACTAAGCAGCCCCCATCAGGGACTCCCGGCTGCCTTGCGCAGCATGGTTATAAACATGCAGTGCAGATGGAGCCACCTGGGTTTCTGAACCCCGAGGTGTATGAATGTTTGACCCGACAACTTTTTTGCAACACATGCTCTGTGCTGCCCTGTCTCCCTCCCTGCAACTGCAAGGCCTGCTGTAGGAGCCCTTGTGCTGCACTTCCAGTTCTCTGACCAGTGAAACCAAAATTTGTTGTAATAATACCTGGGGTGTGCAGGATGTGCTCTTTCCAGAGCTCTACTGGGAGGGCAGGTGGTAGCACGCAGTGATAGCGCTGCTGCCAGCACCGTCCATTCCCTCCCTTCTCTCTGCCTCTAGTCCTGGCCCCAGCAGCAGGAGCAGAGGTCTGAGGCACGGCTGCACGGAGCCCTGCTGCATGGTGCCACCTGGAAGCTGCATGAAGAGCTGCAGCGGTAGATCTGTTGGGAGGTGACGTGCTTGTGTGATGGTCACATCATTTGCTGCTGAGGTGAGCTAGGGAGCAAGTGGGGCAGTGCTTTGGAGCTGGAACTGGGGGAGGTAGCAGGAGAAGGAGGAGAGAAAATTTCCTGATGGAGTCCTCACCATGGGCCTTGCATGAACAGTGTCTTGCCTTAGCAAGTGCCTGGAAAAGTTTGGGTCGAGCCCCTTGAGCGCCTTCAGGGTGGGTTACAAGGCTTTGTGTGTGGAGGTGCTTGCAGGACAGCAGTGCTGCGGTGGGCAGGATAAATCTCTAGGTGCTGGGGGCACATGGGGTTTGAACGCAGCCTGCTAGCACCAGCAGGTTAAGCACCAACTCCCATGAAGTGCTAAACCAAAAGAAGCCTCTACTTGAGGCCAGGCCTTCCTTGCTCCTCTGGGACCTGGAGGGAGATGCATAGATCTTGTTTAAGGTGGGAGCTTGTCAGTGGGAGGCTATGCTGGGGTGATTAAAGGCACTTGAAGTGCCTTTAGAAGAAGAGATACTGCCCTGAAGAGATACTGCCCTGCTGTTGCCTGAGGCTCAGTGGTTAGAGCATCTGCCTCCTGTAGGAACTGCGCCAGCCTTCGATCTTTTAACTGCCCGGTTTCTCTGGTGTCCACGCTGCAATCACACCATGCAGCTGCAACAGCACCATGCAAAGCGCTCCAGAGCCCACTGAATATTTTTATATGAAGTGGGCAAGTCTGGCCAGAGACTCCAGTGCGGTTTCTTACTAAAATTAGCGAATGCTGCCTCCCTCAGTCCCCTTGAGCCAGAGAGGTGGGCAGAGAAGAGGGACACTAGTTCAAAAACCTGTTGATCTTGGCAGGTCATCAGAACTGGTGTACAAGCAGGTATTTAGGGAGAGAGTGAGACCTGGAGGATCCAGTGTTGGATCCTGCTGTTTGTGATCTAACCTGAAGTCCCCTTTGCTCGCTGTACTGCCTTCACACCCCCTGCTTAGTCAGGTGGAGGATTGCTCTTGCCTTGCAGGACTGCCCTTACCCTGTCTTTAGGTGTGGAGGAAAATGAGCAGCTTTTCCTCCTGTACAAGTATGTTCTGCTTTTGGTATATTTTGCGGTGCGCAGAAGTCAAGGACATAGGACAAGGCATTGGGGCAGTAGGAATTACTGGTTCTGTGCCAGACTAGAGAAGGGCTTGTGTGCCCCAAAGTTTGTCCAGTTTTGGACACACATTTTCATAAAAGGTATTCCTTCTCTCCATCTCCTCCATAGTCTGTAGTCTCAGACCTTGTTCCAAGTTTGTATTTGTTTTAACCAGGAAACCAGGTATCTTCTCTAAATAGGAATGTGAGAAAAAACTGTTGAACAGCAGTTGGAACACTCAATGTAGGAGGTAGAAGAGCAATATATGGGCTCGCTGAGCTAAGCAGAGATGAGCACAGTATGCAAATGGCAATGGTGGTGGCAGCAGTGAGGGAGAGAGGTTGGAGAAGGGTGGAGAACAGCACAGAACAAGCAGAAAAATGTGAGACAATTAAATTAAATACAAGGAAGGGCACCTCAAGCATAAGATATGGGAGGAAGGGTTGGAATTGTCTCCCTCCTGCTTCTGTGCCTCTAGCTTGATGCATCAATTTTAAAAATTTCCTCTTAGCTTTGCCCTGCCTGCTGGTTTCTGTTTGTACTTTGATTCTCCTGCTTAGCGGCTGCAGGACCCAGCCTGACCCGGCGGCTGCAGGGGGGCCTCGATGGCTCTGGCTGGTGGGGTGTCTGGCTGGGCACCTGGGCAGCTCTGTGTCTCCCAGCTGTCCTAGTCAGCTGGGCTATGCAGCCCTCCGCACCCGAAATGTGGCTTGTGCCTTCTCCAGGGGACTGCCCTCAGGGAAGGAAGAACGGCTCCCTGGGTAGGTGGGGGACCTGTGTTCCCTGAATTGCAGGTGTCACTTTGTTGCTGTTGTTTCACCTTTCTCTGTCCACTGAGCGAAACAGTGTTAGTTAGAGGTGTGTAGGGAGACAAGCAGAGCGGCTGGTGTGAATGGTGTTAGGAGGTGGGGGCCCTTCTGCTGCCCATGGGCCGGTAGCGGGGTCCCTGCTACCCCCATCATGTGTCGATCCCTCCTATGCTCAGCACAAACCGCTTTAACAACTCTTGAAAGGGAAGCAAAGAGTTCACTTTTCTGGTGAATCCCCTCCTCAGTGAGCTGTAGGGGCTGAGGGGCTCAAAGGCAGCAGGATCTGGCCTGGCTGGAAGTGGCGGCTGCCAGAATAACTCTCTGTATGCTGTGGAAGCTGTACCTGCCCAGGAACACCTGCCCTAAGCTTTCTGCAGTTGGTCATTAAATACCCAGGCTTATTTGCCAAGTCATGAGATATGTTTGCTGTTTTTATAAGCAAAAGAGCTACTAACACTCAGCTTTGTATAATTTTTGCATTACATCTCCTGCAACACCTTCCCCATTCCTACACCAGCCTAGGCCTCTAACGTTTTCCCAAGTAAAAGCCAGTGCAGTGCTGTGGTTGGGTCAAGCGATTTTGGGTGCTGCACGGCCAGAAAGCTGCTGCTGAGCAGGCTCTGCTCTGCCTCCCCCCGTAGCAATGTGACCTGTCTCTTCCCTCTACTGTGCCCTTCTCCTTCCACAGCTCCTCGTCACCTGAAGGTGTCTCCCCTCTGCCACAGCTGGGTTGACCTAAGCCGTGGAGAGGAGGTGGATACAACCATATAGTCCTTGTTTTCTCAGGAAATGTGGGTAAAGTTGTTGTTCTGCCCGGTACAACTCAAGGGAGACAGAAATAGCTTTTGTACAATAATAATAATAAAAAAAACCCTCACAGTTTAAGGAAGCTATTAGGATCATATGAGCTGACAGTGTTACAACTACCACTAAAACCTCTGGGATGGTAGAAGAGCAGCCAAGGCAGGAAGAACATGCTGCGCTTTGAAATGTGAAGGCACAGTTTTAGGAGAAATGTTAACTTGTCCACAGCTAAATGTAGATTTTGTGCCTATTAAAACAGCGGCAGCTGCACAGAGCAAAAAGGTCCTTGGCAGGGTGGAGTTAGCAATGACAGCAACAGGGAGTTACTGAGTTTATCCAGTACGTGAGCAGGGTGTATTTGAGACTGAGGTACACCGCCAGCGGGTATGTTCCACCTCTAGCTTAAGATGGGGGAAGAAACACTTTGAGCCAGTTTCACTTGTGCTTTTGTGTGTGGTTTCCCTCACATACACGCGTGTGTGGCTGTACAAAGCCTCTGAATGAGCTCAGCGGGCCTGAGGGCGCCCAGCAGCTTTACGTCTGGAGGAGGCCTGGAGGTCTGACAAGTGGGACCTCGCTGCCCCAGGGGCGCTGCTGGGGCCTCGGTGGACACTGCACCGGCAGCCCCGCTCGCTCCATCTCCCACAGGTAAGCACTGCACCTGCATCTGTTGTAGTTAGCTAGTGGCCAGGGCACCAGCCCGTCCGTGAAGGTATTCAGATGCCTCGTGTCCTGTTTCCCTTCCCCTCTACTAGATAGGAAAGAGCAGGTTGCTACAGTGGGAAACTCCACCTTTATGCATTGTGCTGTCAACACGCTGACCCCGAAATTGGGGCTGTTGCTCTTGGGCAGCGCTCGGTGCAGTTAACTAGCCCTGCCTGCCAGCTCTCAGGCCTGAGCTGCCCTCCCAAGGTCAGGAAAGTGGGCTGAGAATAGGTCACTGTGACTGCTCGGAGACCATCCTATTCGTGCACACATCTTCCTGATGTTCTACTGAACCACAGCCTCCTCATTAAACTATAGATACTGGCTGTCGCTCAAGTAACAAAATAGAAGCTCATCTGTCTTAATACTAAGTTTTAATTTAAAAAAAAAAAAAAAAATCATCTTCCATAAAGGCATCTTCAGCATCCACAAGAATTTTGAGGTTTACAAGCAAGGCTGCCTGGAGCCCCCAACACAAATTGTTTCATTGCAGTTCTGATTATGCAGCCTCCCAAAAAAGCCTTTACTTACCTTGCAGCGTCTCTGTACCGGTCTCATCCAAACCACATCCTTTAGATTCAGACTGTGACAAAAGAACTGTCTTAGTGCACTTCACAACCAACACGGCAGTGCGTGATGAGAAACATTTTCCAAAGCTAAAGTTGTATCTTAACATAGTGATCACTGTCACCTGGGCAGGGCCAGCATCTGCCATGCATTATTTAGATCCTTCATTATCAGTATATGTTTCTTCTGGATTATGTAGTTTTATATAACCAAATAAAGTGGTGCATAACTCTGGTATACGCAGAGAATATGCATCAGTGGAGAACTACAATTGTAAATTCCCAGCCTCGAAACAAAGCTTTTATTTTTACCTAACTTGAAGAGTGAAATGCATGGCTTTCCACAGGGAAAGAAGCTGTACCAAAAAGAACACAGTATTCAAAGAACATTTTTCTTTTTTTTAATAAAATACTATCATGTTCATATCTATACAAATAATTATTACAACTATTAAACAAAGTATTACATTTAACAATAGAAATCTCAGAACTCTGAACAAGATCATGGTTTGGGATATTTACACCTGAATGCAAGACGTTTGTAAAAAGATGTCAAAATAAACAGAACAAGATCTTATTTACAATTGGAAGATGATGTTCCTGTTCATTCATTATAGATTTCTACTGCAGAGTTCCTTTTTCCCATTACAAAATAGCAAGGACCTTCCACTGGGGCTGTATCCAAGTAATTTACAGCGGTATAAAACAGAAGCACAGCAGAAAATTCTGGACTGAATATAAATAATTTACATTGTGGAGGGCAACAGCATCTTTGATTAATCTCCTGTGGCAAAATCCATATTTGCTTCCCTTCTCACAGTGAGTGGGCAGGAACAGGGGTACAACCCACTGCGAGCTCGGTTGTTTCACATTTGTGATTGCCGAAACAGCAGCATATTGCAAACTTGGAACCTACTTGTAAAAATACTTTTGGTGAGGCAGAAAGAAATGCTTTTTTTTTTTTTTTAAATTTATCTCATAAAAACTGGTATCAGCAAATAATAAATGGCTTCTGTGTAACTAAACAGGGCTTGTTTGCAGAGAGATGGTTTTGTATTGTCATGACCAAAAACCTCTGCTAAATCTTTCACCGGTTCACAGAATAACTTGCTCTCAGTAAAACTAGTGGGAATAAAGTGTTGGTGCTCTGAGATTTTAGATTCACTCTAGGGATCGCAGAGGCAGTAGGAGGCTGAAAACACCGTCACACACAAACCTTGTGTCTGCACTGGCACTCCTGTCCACGCGGCTGCTACCCGTGCTGGATCAGTGGCAGCGGGAGAAGGGAACAGCAGTAGCAGATAACTTAGCTTAAGTGATGATAAAGGATGGAGCTCCTTATATCGCTGTATCAGAAAAAAACACAAATTTGACTGATTTGGTATAAATAGATTCAATGCTACTCTGTCTTTCCAGTCAAAGTGAGATCATTACTAAAGTGATGAGCATGAAACTTACTTGGGGAACAGCAAAAGATCACAGCTCTTAGCACAGCTGACTACATTTAGTCATCCAGAAACAGATTACAGCGTGAGTTTGTGACCAAGTCCTTAAGCCAGGACTGCGCAAGTACCTCTGAATAAAGTGAAGAGACAACAGGAGATCAGAAATAATGAAATGACCCCTTTTCTCCAGCAATGCCCTCTGCCATTGCCCTGCCACATGATTTGTTTCCTGCAACAGCCCTACAGTCGCCAACCACAGCAGCAGCAGCGCAGCTTTAAAGTGCAGTAGGAAATCTGTGCAAAATTCAGGAGGCTCTGTACTAGCACAGCGTCTTTTTTTTTTTCAGAGAGGTGCTTTTCCACCTGGGCAGCAGCGTAGTGACTGGAGCAGGGGGCAGGAGCTAGAAAACACATTCCAGAAAGGCTCAGCCACCAGCTCAAATCACTTCAGTTCTCAGTTTCCTTAGCTGCTTTTAAATGAGGTCCTTTCTCTCAATGACAAGCTATATAAATGTTAATAGATTACTATTTTATTGCCTGCTTTCAACTTAGTCTGACTCTGCTCTTATTCTCCTAGGCTTCTCAAGGGATTAATCAAGGACTACACTGACACACATGCAATCCAGCCCTATACCATTTGCTGTTGTTTGTTGAAGTCATTTAGGCCAAGCTAACAGCGACAGATACACAAGGCTTGTCAGCTGTGGCAGTCCCATCTTAGAGGTAGTTCTGAACCTTTCCCTGCTGCTGCTTATTTTGCTAAATTAGGCAGTACTGGGTATTTTTCCTTTCTTCAAAAACCAGAACAAACCCCACTTAGTGTAAGTAACCTTCAAAAATGTATTATGGAAGAGAAAATGCCATTCTCAGGCTAACAAATTGCAATTAAAACCACAAAATCTTTTCCAAATATATCTTGAAAAACAAAGGAACTGTTAATTGCCAGGTAATTCTTAGGAGAAAAAGATAACAAATTGTTGGTGTCATAGTTGTTTACTGAAGAAAATGTATATGCTTGTTGAATTGTTATTATAACAAGTAAAACAACTATTTGATCTGCAAAACTTACAGAAGCTCCTTTTTCAAACTTCTTTGTCCCCCCAAAAAAGCATATATCGAGGTAAGGTGAGCCTTCCTTGAAGTCTTATCAACCTGATACCTAAACACAACAGCTTCAATGGTAGGGGAAAGGAAAAATAAAAGAAAAAAGAAATAAAAGAAAGTAGAGTTTCCACTCAATGGTAAAGATGTTGCAATTGCTCCTCTTCCTGAGGGCAGAGCCCAAAGCCCTGGGAAAGGGCCAGCAGCCGGAAGAGCTGAAACACCGACCTGTCAGTGGCACAAACTGACCTACAAAACTAAAGGCAAGAAGGTGAGCCATGGCCTGGTCAATGTGGAACGGCAGGGGTGATTAGTTTATGGTGAAGAGGAAAACTAAAACAATTTCATAATTAAAAACTAACAAAAATTACTTAACATCTAATTCCTCTCTTCTGATGTGAAATATCCAGTCCATCCACTGTTCCTCCTACAGGCACATGAGCACGAACATGTGAGATGCTGAAATCTGTGGCAAACCCACAAGCTGCTCTTAAACCAGGGGACCTGGCCAGATTCAGCATTCAAAGACCACCTTGGACAGTCCATTAGACCAAAAGACTGCACAATAGACCCAATTTTTCTTTAATTAAATTGATCTAAAAGCCAGTCAGCAGTGTAAATAACAGAATTTGGACAAATGTGTTTATATGAAGCTCTCACAGATAGGTCTGCCTACCTTTCTTTTCACAGCAGTCTGCCTGATCCCACATCAATGCCACAGGATCATTTAGCATCACTTATGGCACGTAAAAAGACGCACACTGGTATGCAGTTGAACTTCAACAGAAATTGACATGTCCAAGGAGGGCAATGAAATGGTACTTCTCCATCCTGGTCTTGGCAGGTTTCAGAAAAAGTCCTGAGAAGGACGACAAAGTGGCCTGGTGATTAGGCAGGAATCACCATGCCCTGTCACAACAATGCGGGATGCAATCCTCTAGAGAAGACTGAGGGTCAGTCACGTGGTAATTACTTTTGAGCCACACACCGCGAAACTATGCAGTTCCTGCAAAATCGCAATAGTCTTTATATCACTAAAATGCCTGTGTTGTTACTACCTGCAGTACAGGTATCCTGTGAACTAGGTCGTTATTTTTGGTTGTCTTTGTAAACAGAAAAGGGGCACATGAAAGTTACTGACACCGTTACTGCCTCTTCAGAAAATGATGTCCAACATTAAAAAAAAACCCACAACCACAGCCGACATGTTCTATTGTGAATCCTCAGGATTGCATTTAACCTCGATATAACACCAGTGAAATTAGTAGTGAAATCAATATGAAGGAATAAATATATAGAATAGAATAGAATAAAATAGACTAGACTAGACTATTTCAGTTGGAAGGGACCTACAACAATCATCTAATCCAACTGCCTGACCACTTCAGGGCTGACCAAAAGTTAAAGCATGTTACTAAGGGCATTGTCCAAATGCCTCTTAAAAACTGACAGGCATGGGGCATCGACCACCTCTGTAGGAAGCCTGTTCCAGTGTTTGACCACCCTCTCAGTAAAGAAATGCTTCCTAATGTCCAGTCTGAACCTCCCCTGGCGCAGCTTTGAGCCATTCCCACACGTCCTATCGCTGGATACCAGGGAGAAGAGCTCAGCTCCTCCCTCTCCCCTTCCGCTCCTCGGGAAGCTGTAGAGAGCAATGAGGTCGCCCCTCAGCCTTCCCTTTGCGAACCCATGTTGACTGTGCCGTGTTCTTTAAATGCCTTCCAATAGCACCCAGTATAATCTTCTCCATAATTTTTCCAGGAACCGAGGTTAGACTAACAGGTCTGTAGTTCCCTGGGTTCTTCCCACACGCCCTTCTTGTAGATTGGAGTAACATTGGCTAGCTTCTAGTCAGCAGGGACCTCCCAGACTCCCAAGACCTTTGGTAGATGATCGAGAGGGGTCCTGCCATAATTTCAGCTAGCTCCTTCAGTACTCTGGGGTGAATCCCAGTAGGCCCCATGGACTTGTGAACATTCAACTGTTGCAACTGGTCCGTGTAAGCTTACAAGCTCACTCCAGTTTTCAAAGATATCATGAAGTAGTGTAGTTTTCCCAGCAGAGGAAACTCATGTGGTACTACGTGAATGCCTGGAATGATGAGCAGGATTAACATCTATATAAAGTCCTGGAAGCCAGGGCTTAATTTTTCACTACTTTGTCTTGAAAGCCAAAACCACCATTGCACACACAATGCCACTTAAAGAGAGCAAGAATGGCTGTTTTGCTCCCTCCTAAAGGTCTAGACGAGTATGTAATGCACAGTGCAGCTGCTGATTCAATACCCCTGTCTTTATCATCCACAACCCACGGGGCCACTCATCGTTATGGAACTTGTTTCACCACCTGAGGTAGCCCCTTCGGGATCTATTGAGTTAGGGAAATCAATTTGATCAAGAGCCTCATCAGATTAACACCCAGACCTGCAGTGTGCTCAGTCGGAGTTGAGGACTGACCATCGTTCCTAACCCTCCTGCTCTGCACAGGCCAGCTGCTGCCATTCGGTCGGTAACTACGCTTTGGCAGCCCATTTCACAGTCAAACTCAGATACGCTGCCTTGCTTTGAAGTGAAATAAATATTCAACCTATTATTTTTAAGAAACACAGAGAACTGATGCACCACTTAGATTTAGTGTCCTAAGAGAAGTTCCATCTGAATTAAAAAGTGATTCCCAATTTGAATCAGAACCATTTTACTTAGCTTTGCAGGAAAACATCAGACCCCAGGTTACAAGAGTGGAGACATTGTGAGGAAGGACTACAGACACAGCCCAATCCTTTTTTATGCTAAAGCCTCTTTACTTTCCTGGATCAGTGTAAAAGAACTTAGCAAAAATGTGGCCTGGGCAGTCAAGCTATGGAAAAAACTTTCAGCTCCCTCTTTGTGGATCCAATTCTTGGAGATGGAGGAATATCTTCCTTTCTACCTTTCAAAGAAAAAAAAAAAATCTCTAAAAAAATCCCAGGGAGCCTGTTCCTCCCCAACCCTCTACTAGCAGAGGCATTGGGGAAGAACCCGTGACAGGTCCCAGGAGCAGTGAGACGATGCACTGGTGGGCAACACACAAGTATTTCAACTTTGCCCTGCCCAGAGAAGAGGCCCCGGAGCAGTTTCTGCCACTCCTCGGCTGGTAGGGGGAGGATTGCATACAAGGAAACCTGAAGTTACTCTATTATTTGAAGAATCAAAACCAGAATGGTATTTCCAAGCACAAAGACAAATATTTCTGCCCTTGTTTTAAGAAAAATCACACTGCAGAGCCATTTAAATAAATAAAACTTACCTAGTTCTTCCCTTTCCTTTAAAAGAAACGGGACCAAAATTTGTGACAGTACTGGAGACTCAGCCAGCGCACGCACATTCACTCCGTCTCTCAGGCACATACAAACGCATCCCCCTTCCTCGTGGCGCTCAAATCACAACGTCTTCCTGGTATGCAGCGTTTCGGTCTTGACACATTCATGTTCCTCCTTCAGCCACAATCATACGGGTTTAGACAAAAGGTGCATTCAAGTGCAAAGTACTGATATTTACTCGGGCCTGATCCTGTCAGCAACGTTAAGTAAAAACTGTGCCCACAGCCATCCCCGCGCATTTTGCGGGATGCCACAGGCTCAGTCCTCCTCCCGTGCGCTGCCTGGTACCACAAAGGGCTGTCACTCACAGAAACCAGAAAGCTGGTGTTTGAGCATGGGCCAAAGAAAAGGAGAGGGGGGAAAAAAAGAAGACGTTAAGAAGGTGCTAAACAAGGTACAAAACCCACCCTGAGGTAACTTGCAGCATACGAACAATGAAATGGCAACAAATACGACTGCTGTCTCTGCTGACTACACCAGAAGGAGTCGTAAGCTACATTAAAACGTTGA
Organism: Calonectris borealis; assembly: GCF_964195595.1. Taxonomy (NCBI): domain Eukaryota; kingdom Metazoa; phylum Chordata; class Aves; order Procellariiformes; family Procellariidae; genus Calonectris; species Calonectris borealis. Next base: position 88,730,155 of record NC_134312.1, on the reverse strand, counting down.
CCAAGTTCAGCAGTAACTGGAGCCATTGTTAAAACAGATCCAAACAAAATTCTTCTTAGAAACAGAAAGTCATGCGTTAAAGAAATCTGAATTTTCTAAACCAGTATTTTTAATTGCTGACCATGGAAACACATAGTGATTTTTGCCAGGTAAAGTCAGCCTTAAGTCAAGTGCATGTGACAAGCTTCAAACAGACAAAAGCTGCGCAACAGATGTCTTTATCAATTAATGCTGGGTTAACACAGACTTGACTCGTGTTGAGGCTCCTGAAGATGGTTTACAAAAGAAAAAGAGAAACCCAAGCCACTTCAAGTTCATCTGTAGTTTCAGGTAAATGCATCAGAAACAAAACGAAACCGGTAGCATTTGTTTCCTGTCTCCCATACGGATGCTCTCACTCCTTTCTTTACACCCACATATTCCTGAGGGTGGCCCTTACCCTGGAATAATCGGATATCAGACTTGATTGTTGGAAAATCAACAACCAACATTTGCACAGCTCTCAACGTTGCATCCTTACCGTTTACTAGTAAGTAAGCATTGCTATAGGCACTGGTGCTTCAAAGTTAGTAAGGTGGATGGAAATACAGTGTGTATATAAATACGAAAAGTACCCATATACATACACTTAGGCAAATAAACAGTGATGCTATGAATGGTCTCTTCAGGGATGCCAGTAAGATCCACTTTCTTCTTCTTAAATATATAAACAACGCATCAGACTAGAAGTCAGTCTATCAGTTTTCATACAGCTGAGCTGCAGTCGTGGCCTAGAATATGGCTTATATTGTGGGCAGGTCGGTTTGAGGACTGCTTGGAAGAATCTGAAGCAGATGTGTTTGCAATGGAAAGCAAAGGCGACATTGCTGAACCATCTGGAGGAAGAGCTGTGGCTATTTCTGGAAACAAAGACGTCAAGTTAAAATTGGATAAGTGCGACGTGTTGGTCATGTGCATCGGCGGCATATCCGGAAGCAAAGGAAAACTTGGCTGAGCAAAACCAACAGGCCTGGGAGGAGACAAAATGGATCCAAATCGATTGTTTAAACTTCCACTACTCGGCTTTTCCGTGCTTGGGTTAGGAAACATTTGATTGGGAAAGTAAGGGATAGAAATGTCGTTGGAAAGGGTAGGATGGGCAGGAGAGTAAGGAGGATAGAAGGATGGCAGGGTATTCTGAGGGTCGACTGGGATTAGAGCTGGTGTTCTAGTGGCACTAGGCTGAGTGACTGGTGGGATGAAAGAGGTATTGGCATTTATCGGTGGATTCATGCCACCCTCAGGAATAAAAGGGAATCCAAAATTCTGTGAGAGAGTATGTTGGTCAGGGGCTGCGTTATCATTAGTCACTTGAGGGCCATCAGACATAAATCGGACAATGCTTCCTCTTTTTTCTATGGCAGACTGCTGGCGCCCAAGGATCATACTGCCGCTGGTGGACAGAGGAAGATGGGGAAGACTAGGGTCAAAGACGTTTCCATGTCTTTGATTTCCAGACCGATTCCTTTCGGGCTGACGTATTTTAGAACCTCCATTATCTTGCAGAGGATGCCTCGACCGCTGAGTAACTGAAGAATTTGGCTGACGAACAGAAGGTTGCCCTTGCTCGCCATTTCCGTGAGAAACTGCAGGGTGAGGGTGAGTTGGCCTCACAACTCCATGCATGTTGCTAGAAACAGGCGTATTCATGTGGCTCTTAGTTCCGTGACTGTCCGTCATCCTCATGGGATTGGACTTCTGCACAGAGATGTTTGGGCTTGTATTGCGACCCTGAATATCTCCTGAGGAAGAAGAACTCGAAAAAGGAATATTCAAAGAACTGTTCCTTGTGTTAATTGCACCAATAGACATGTCACAGCTCTCCCTACTCTGGCCATCACCATCTCTTCGGATGTGGACGCTCTCTCGTGCTGGGGGACAGTTGTACTCAATTGTGGAGGAGGCGCCGCACTGCGTGTTCCTTTGATGTTCGGGGATCGATCTTTGGCTTCCACTAACTTGCTCTCCAAGGTGAGGGGCAAGTAAACTCTGCATAAAACTTTGGTGGCAGGTGTTTTCATTTTCCCTTGATGGCAGGGTATTTCCTGTTGGAATACCCTGTACTGGCTGGTAGGGCAATCTCTTCTGTCTCTCTATAGATGGCCCAGTATTTTGGCCGATTCGAAACGCTTGTGACTGCATGCCCCTGAGGGATGACACAGAATTACCAATCTCACTGTTTCTTGAAGCCTGTACATCAAAATTGCCCGTTGGTTGTTGATTGGGTCCAGCTGGCTTAAATGTTTGACAATCAGAAAGCCGCTGCACATCTGAGCCAACTGTATGGTCGACAGATAAGCGGCCCTGCATATTGTGAATGACCAACCCTTTATTTCTAGAAACATCAAGATAGCTTCTCATTTCAAGCTGGTCAGAAACCCTAGGGCCTTGAAGAGATATTCCTATTCTCTGTTCCGAATTAGAGGGCGTCTTCCCAATGAGTGCCTCAGCAGAGTAGCTGGAAACTCTGTTTCTTTCCTGCCTATGAGGGGTGCATGTCATATCTGATGATCTGGTTACGATACTGGCCTGGGACACCATTTGCTGCTCTAAGCCCCTTGAGGTCATAAGTCTCTGCATCTGATTGTGCCCTGACACATGTTCAGAAGCTGAACCTTGCTGTCTGCTGCTAACATCTTGTTGCTGTTGGTGCATAATATCCTGATTTATATGGCTCTGAGGGTGGTTATGATGGTTTCTGCTTGTTGCAGGATTTTCACAGTTCTTTTCAGGCTGGGAAGCTCCAAAGTGCTGCTGCATCTGCTGCTGCATTTGCTGGTGGTGAGGATGTGGCTGACCACCTTTTTGCCGTGCTTGATCACTTCCATGGTGTTTTTGCTGTAGAGAAAGTTGTGTGGCTTGTGTTCCCTGGATGAGATTTCGCTTCTTTTGCATCTGCACCTCCTGCTGTATTGTTCGCTGTTGGTGGACACCATGGGGTTGAGAGTGGACCGAGTTTTCCCCGTGAGTGACATGGTGCTGCAGCTGATACAAGTGGTGCCTTTCTCTTAACTGACCAGCCTGCTGTTGCTTTAAGTACGGGTGATTACTGTGAAGGTGAGATATGCCTTGAGCAGGAACATGTTGAATTGGCTGCAAGTGCTGCCCTGCCTGGCCTTGCTGCTCTGAAATCGATGGTTGAGAAGCACACTGAACTTCAGTTTGTCTCAAAGCTGGTGTTACAAAGTTGCTGTTTGGTGGGAATAACCTATTAAGGCCATCGGTGTGCCCTTGATTGCTCACTGATGCCACTGAGTTGGATGAATTGGGAGGAATCTGACTGACTAGCATCTGTGTTTGATCAGCAATGCTCTCTGGTGTTCGGTTCATCAACGCCATCCCTTCAAGCCTTATGGGCGTTGTCTGGCACTGCTTTTGCCTCTTCGCCGTAGAAAGCAGGAGGTCATCTTGAACAGCCCGCTTGGCAGAGTCTTTGCGACCTTCATGATTTTGCTGCTTTAAGTGCGATTCCTGCAGCTGGGGCGCCTGCATGGTACTTGCCCTAATAGCATTCAGTTGTTCCTGAGCATATTCACTCATCATAGCGGGTCCTGGAGACTGATTGACGTATGTGCTAGATGGAAGGGAGAGGCTCACAGTCGCAGGGACACTTGCTGGCTCTGAAGACTGCGATAAACTCGAGCAACTCACAAGGGGATGGACAATGCGACTCTGGTGTATTAGATTATTCACACTTAAACTGGTTATGCTGGGTGACTGGGAAGTGGAAATCTGCAAAGAAGTGTTTGATGTTTCCACACCTCCTACAGAGCAGCTTGGCTTTTCAACCTGTCTATCGACATTTGTCTGTACTGTATCTTGAGCACTGAATTTGTTTGGTGCCGCTTCCAATGGCCCTGCATTGTTTTCTTTCACTGGTTGAGGTTTAAAAGGCTGTTGCTCTCTCTCCAAAGGTGCAACCTCAGTTGACTTAGAGATGGCATCCCTCATGTTAACCTGTATTCCTCCTCCACCCTTCTCAAGGTTTTCCTGGTCAAAAATAGCTCTTGCTGCAAGAGCTACAATGTCAGTCTGTTCTGAAAATGTACAGCTGTTACACGTACTGGTTGAGGTGCTGCTAGTAACGTCTTCTCTGGTGGTATCTGGCAACATAGATGCAACTGAGAAGCCTCGACTGCTGCCAGAGCTAGTTGACATCGGGGAGTCTGCCTGCCTGCTGGCGATAAGGGAAGCACCGCCTACTTCCTGATCAGAAATGCAGGAGTGATGCTGGGAGAGAGTATCACCTTCCGTGTTCATTAGCAAGAGTTCCTGCTTCTCGGGCAAATCAACATTTGATTCTGCCGATTTTGAGTTTTCCATGGGAAAATTAGAATGCTCCCCCTGAACGGTAAAGGAAGAGGGTTTTTCCACAGCTGTCCTTTCTTTTGTGAGATCAGACAGCATTTTGGTTAGACCCTGTCCTTGTAACAAGTCCGCATCTTGCATTACCACTGAGGAATCCTGCACAACGTTGCAGGACTCCGAAATCGTTCCTGCCTTGGAAGTATGAGCCGCTGTGCTGCTCTGTGCTGCTGACGTCCCAGCAACCTGAGAATGTGTCACATGTGCTTCGGTACGAGAGGACGTTAAGGTGCTGGGGGGTTCACAGGGTTTGGGAGACTCTGACAAGGCAGAGCCAGTTGGTGGACGGTTCTGAGAGCCACGGGCCTGCTGGCGAGGAGCAGCATCTTTGGCAGTCGGTGGGACGAGCGCCAGCTGCTCTGACACCACGGATGCCAGTGGTGAGGAAGCGGGAGCCTCTGTCAAGCTTGGCTCGGGGACGGAGCAGGTTTTCACTGCTTGTTCAGAGCTCACAGTCTCTTTAGAATGACAGTCAGAAACGCTGACACCACTCGATGCTGCCACGCCGCTCGCCTGCGATGCCGTTAAAGCTTGTGATACTGCCGGAGCGTTTTCAGGCAGCCCCTCACTGCTTGAACGCTTTGTCACCATTTCCACAGGAGCACAGTCCACCTTCCCTGCATCTTTGCAAGGAACTGCTGCACAGGACACTTTACTGTTGACTGCTTGGTGTTTCTTTGTACTTGGCTTTTTGTTTGTCCTTTTTGATTTTGCATTGGATGGCAAGCCAGCAGCTGCTTTTTTGGGGGAAGCATTTATTGAATTAGACACACTAGTTAATACTGAAACCTCCGCAGGTACTGAAGATGCCGCAGAAGTTGCTAATGACACACAGTTAACTGTGGCAATCTGGTTATTGACAGTTGTGGGATTGGTAGGGTGGCTGAGAGACAAGTGTAAGCAGCTCTGTCCAGCCATTTGCGATATGCTTTGATTGAGATTGGCTAAAGCACCAAATGTATTGAGGGCAACATTGGTATTTGGATCTTCGCTGGTGGTGGGTTGAATAATTTGCATAGGGGCTTGACTTGAAGCTCCAGATGAAGACATCACAGGCTGCAAGGCAAAAAGCTGCCCGTTTAATGAGATAGTTTGAGGATGCTGTTGATTTGACATTGTAACTGAAAACGTTTGTGTAGAGCTAGAAGATGGCAAAGAAGATGGTCTTGGTAATATATGGACAAGGTGTTTCCCTCCGAAAGTCTGTGGAAGAGGGGCATTTTGTATGGAGCTGCTAGAGTTTGCGATTGCAGTCGGCCCATTCACGGGAACTCTTACAGAAGCAGAAGGCTGAGCGGAGAGGAGGGGAAGAGGATTCTGATTAGCAGCTTGTATAATCACAATTTGCTGACTAACATTTTGGCTGGGAACTTCTGCTCTCACAATCGGAGGGCACGGAGCGGGGTTTGGAGGCTGGAGAATGATGACATTCTGGTTAGCTGGTGCTCCCGTGACAGCTGATGCGACTGGCTGAGCCATCTGAATCACCTGCATAGCTGAATTTAATGGAAGGATATTTCCTGCAGCCTGAGTTTTAACCTGTGGCTGGCTGATTAATGGCTGCATAGGTAAGGGTGGGCATGAGGGCAAGGTAACTACAATCTGTTCAGCTGCCTGGCCATCTCCAGGCAGAGAAGTATTCAAACTGACGCTTGTAGTCAAAGGCCTGCTGTGAGCCGAAGATACAGTACCAGCACCATTAATGGGCTCGTTTAATAGTGCAGTCATTATACCGGATGGTGTTTGGCTTAGTGGCTGAACAGTATTTCCCGCTAGCTGCAAAGTTGTCCACGTGGTCTGTGTGTTTCCAGCTGAAGGCATCCGTGTAAGGCTACTCATGTTTTTCAAGTCTGAAGTGCCAACACCTGAAGAGCCTGAAAAAGACCAGCAGTTCTCTAGGGGACCGGCAGGCAGAGTGCTTATTGCCGTCGCAGCCTTAACTCCTTCTGCTGCAGAAGTCACAGGCATTCCAGCACTACTTACTAAGTCTGTACTTTTGAGGACATTTGCAGAGGAAAAACTATCTGCAGTAGACAGTCTCACAGATGGCACACAAGCTGTGTCCGTGGTTGAAATGACACAGCCTTCCTGAAGGTCACTCCTAGAATTGTTTGTATTTGAGCAAGTTGTATTCTGTTGAACTTGGGGGGCTTCCGTGGAGGCACTGGAAGGAAGGCTGATTCCCTGCAGGAGTGTTTTCTTTGTTAATTTAGTGCCCTCCTCATCATTTTTACTTTTGGGGAGATTTTGATCATTCTGTGGTGCATTACTTGAAGAACACTGTAGTTCCTGTTCTGTTCCAGATCGAGACACACTCTGTGAGCTGGCAGTAGCAGCGGTGAGCACACCTCGCTCATTCTCCGGGGTGGAAAGCTCAAGAACGTTCCCTGCTGGAGCTGTCTGAGCGGAAGCCAGCGGAGAAACTGTAGTTTGTGACCATGGCTTGTTTTCTGTGGGGTAAATACCAGAAATCGTCACAGGAGTCACTAGGTTGCAAGTTCTCTGGACTGGCACAACATTGGCTGTTTGCTTTTGTAAATTATGACCAACATTAAACGTTATTCCCTGGACAGATGCTCCCTGGTTATTTCCATTGGGTTGAGTCCCATTTGAATAGACAATGATGTTCTTTTGAACCTGATCACCAGGAATAACAACCGAGACCTTCGCATTTTTGAGATTTCCCTTCCAGTGGATTGTAGGGTCATCATACAGGCAAATATCATTTGCTTTCAGTAGTTCGATGTATCTCCCGTTTTCCTTTTGCAGTTCATCCAACTGTTTCCGGAGTTTTTTTATCTCTTCAGCTACAAAACAGTGAGAGCGCTCCATTATATCAGCACCAGCGCAAATACTAGGTAATGTTACCACATCATCTGGAGAGTAAATACTATGCAGTATTGAAATAAATTGTTAATAATGTACGCGTTCTTCAAATGGTTAACATAATGTAACTGAAGACTCTTATCCTGATAAGCCTCTTTACTGAGCAGGAAAGTGAATGAACCTCACAGACTATTCTGTTACCAATAGCAGGATATGTCAAATTATTTAGTTAGAAAAAACATCAGGACGAACTCAGATGAAACTGAACACTAGTCCAATTGTTTAATTACTGAAGGAAATATGAGCACATTAATTTATCTTTTTCTTTTCCCTGCTCCTTTGCAAACACTAAAACTGTTTTATTTAATTGATAATCTCATGGCTTTCCAAGACAATTAAGTTTCATTACATCTAAACATGATACGCAAAATTAAATACAAAGCACTTATGTAAAGCCACAAAAATGGCAATGCACTTGGAGACGGCTCACCTAACTGGGAAAATCACCTAGGTTTTTCAAACCCAATTACATTGACAAGATAAAAATAAACTATTTAGAATTCAATTCTATGGGGAGAAATAAAAATCACAAACCAAACATTAGCTCTGAGATTATTTCTGTCATACCTCCATCACTGTATTTTTACACAGCTGTTCAAGAAGATTTTATATGTTGCATTATATTTTTACAAAATAGGCTGTTATCAATTTTACGGCATTTGAAAGGAAAAAAAATAGCTCTATGCATGAAGGAAACTCCATGTTTTCAAAGAAAAAAATCTAACTCTGAAGTTTGTCAGAAATCGTCCTGGTCACTACAGCAGAATAAATCAGGACGGAATCTACTAGACGATGTCGCATCACCTATAAGCTCTGTAATTATTTTACATCACAATGCGATTGCTTCATTATCTCATAGCTATGTGCAAGAACATGCACTTGGGCGTTCTCTTGGCTTCTTGTTTCAAGATATTCTAAGCAGCTGTATTTTTCCTGTATAAGCATAATGTCTGGGGATTCCAGGCTTTGTTGTTAGTCAGTACTAACAGACACACAGTGGAAGTGAGTGACAGAAATTCTAGAGCCTCCAGCAGCATCTGTACTCACCCTGTTCATTGTTCCCTCCATTTAACAGAAGTTCATCATTCTGTCTTTTCATTTCTGTTATATACTTAAAGGCCTGATCCAGGATCATGTTCTTGCTCTTTAAAAGAAAACATATATATAAAATTAAGAAAAAGGTCTATCATTGGTAGAGCCATTAATGATGAGATGGCACCTGTTCCAAAAGCCTTCACTTTAAAAATGTGCTAACCTGAATGATTCTCTGAATATTGTTGGGGTTTTTTGGGGGGGTCTTTGGGGGTTTTTTTGTTTGGTTGGTTTTGGGTTGGTTTTTTGTTTGTTTGTTTTGGTGTTTGTGTGTTTTTTTTTTCTGATGAACTACACATTTCATGAGTGATACTGACCCTAAGATGCCATGAGTTTTTACAGAATAACGTTTTCAATGCTGGGGCTGACATTTTCCAATGCCTGAAGCTAGATTCTAGGGCCACAGAAACAAATAGCAAGCATCATTGCTTCCTGAGCAGCCTAATATTCTTGTTCACTAGTAAACATATACATCATATTAAATATCCAGGATACTGCCTTGTAAGTATTTTATTAGGGAAGAAACAAATGTGGAACAGAGGTGTATGCATAATTTTGAAACTAATATACTGGAGAACATGGAAAGAGAAAGTCTGCCATAACTCCTCCACCATCTTCCTTTTATGAAACTATGCTTATTCTGTCTGTGAAACTCCTCATTCATTTAATTTCTTCTTCTACTGTTCTGTAGGAACAGCCTTTGCTGTAGATGGCTCTGTCTTGAAAAAGATGCTTCTGTGCATCAACCTCAAACCATTTGTCTTGCTTCATCTTTCACAAGGACACTGTCTTAACTTACTATAATTATTTCACTTTCTGAATGGCTTTCATTCCATTTTACAAAAGACGACAGAGCCAAGCATGCATGCAATTCTATCTACATCTTAGGACATTAAGTGATCACCAGCAAAAGGCAGAGAAGGGATTGGAGAATGGCCTGAAAAATGATCTTGCTTAACCTATAGCTTTCACCACTCGAGCATCACAAGACTACATTAAACAGCATCAGTAGAATGATGCTGCACAATGTAAACAGCAACCCACTGGCCAGATCCAACCCACTTCTGTCCAGCCTGCCACCCCTCCTAAGAGGAAAGGGTGAACAGCTATCCATCTGCTCAGCCCAACAGGGCAGGGGGCAGCCGAGATACAGGATTTTTACCTTCTGTTGTTACCAATGTTCAGGCACCCTGAACGAGAACTTTGGGAAGCTGTGGATCAAACGCACAGGCAGATACCAGCAAGCTGATCAAATCGCTACGGGCAAATTAGTCTAGCATGCACCTCCTCAAAAATACTGCACGTATGAACTGAGGAGAAAATCAGTCACATGTCCAACTCGTACCGTTTCATTCCTTCAGCAGTCATATGCAACACTTTCAGATAAAAAGCTCAAAATCTGCATAATTACATTCATGTGGCCCTGCACTTCCAAAAAGGAATTATATTACAAATAATTTTTAAAATACTAATAACTAGTAAGATTTTTGAGCATGTTAATTCAGTTTTGCCTTCTTCCTAAGACAAATAGCAAAATAAGTATTCATACTTCTACAGACAAGGAAACACACAAGCATTTTACAGGAAACTTGTATGTGCCTTTGAACGGACACTCACCTGCTTAAGTGCTGGAGAGCAGGGAATGAGTTCTCCAATTCTGTTTATCCCAGCATTAATCTTCTTCTTTCGATGTCTCTCCACTAAGCAAAAACAATATGTGCTGTGTCATCTGGTTGGGCAAGTCAGCACAACAGCAGCACAACTGGTACCAACGTAAGGGCTCATAAATACATTATTTCATGACATATTGGAACCCTTAGTAACTTAAGAGAGGAAAAAAATTCCTCTGAAGTAAACCTCAGTTATTGAATTAATACTCAGCAGACATAAGTAGCAATATCTTTAAAAGGTGGGGATGTTCTGGACTCCTTTGTGGAAAAGAGGAGTTACTGCAGCTCAAAATTCAGGTTTTGATAATGCTTTCTAGCTGAGTTTTATGACACACTTTTCACAAGGCAGGTAGATTAGGCATACAGAAAGCAAATGAACCAAGATTATGGAAAGAATCAGTTGCAGATTTGGGAAGGAAATCTGGGTGTCTTAAATCCTCATGTAAAGTTTAGCACGAAAAGAGAAATAATTTAGATTTTACCAGTTTTCAGTCTTAATTTTAAATTTACATTGGTGGAGCAGCCAACACTGAATATAACTGAAGCTCTAGGTATATGGACTATCAGTTACTCTTTTTTAGGCTCAAAGGTATAACTGTTCCACAAGGTCTAATTATGACTGGGAGTAAAGAAAATATTTAATGAACAGCATTTCCAGTGAATTACTTATTTTGGAGAAGGTCAGAAAATGCTTCATTTATAGTCCTCTAGTGACACCATTTACCTCTTCATGAGACCTAAACACTGGCGCAAAGGGTCTACACTACAAGTCTAGCAGTGTAAATATCTTTGGGCATGGTTTTTTCAGACAGTATTAATCCACCCACCATAGTCAGCTTCTTTCAAATACAGGTCAGTCTCATGTAGCTATTTTTTTGGCTGAAATGTTTTTTGGTTTTGCAAACTAAAACTACTAGATGCCTTTTTCTCAAAGAGCCTGAAAAAAAGTTCTGTCACAGCTTTGTCAAGATTCAAATCAAGGTATTGTTTGTTCGCTGTGCTGAGTATCACCTTGTGGTTTGCGCAGCGGGCTGCTTTCGGTGGCACACAGAAACACACAGTCATCCGCAGGTGAATATATTTTACTGTGCTCCTTTACAAAGGATATACTGATTTAATTTAAACAGTTTTATTTCAGTAGTCTGCTACTTCAATTTACATTTCTCAAACTACTAAATTATTTTTTGTATTTCAGTACAGGCTGGCGGTGTTGACAGAGACAGGCCTAAATACACTAAACACAGCAAGACAAAGTCTCTTCTGCAAGAAACTTACCATATAAATCAGACCAGCCGTATAAACATTAAAACACGTGATCCTTGGGACTTAAATTTTTATATACCTTACTAATACATACAGATATCACAGTGGTTGTGAAGTGCTATTCCTTTGTTTTGATAATATTTTCCACGCTCTACTCAGCTTGTCCAGATATTAATGACTAAGCAAGCTACAGGGTTGGAGGGAGCTGGTCCCCACATCTTGCAGAGTTCAGCCCAATAGATGAAGACTTTGGAAAGCTATCAGCAAGTAAAACAGGAACTGAGAATTAGAATGAGGTCGGCAATCTTAGAAGTAAACTTGATAAGACGGTTTCCTGATACTTCTTAATCCTTAAGAAATTGGCCACAGCCTGGGCACAGCCCGACAAGCACTATATTCCACAGCCTTCACATGGAAGCTACTCAGTGGTTTTTCCAGTTGAGTTTGTTAAGACCACACGATAGTGCTGTTTAATAAAAGAAGAACTGGAATCAGTTTCTTAGAATAAACCAGGCCAAAACCTCTCAGACTCTTCCCCAGTCCATCTTTCTGCTGCTACTTGTAGAAGATGCCATTGGAGCTAGACACTGACTAGTCGCTGCCCGAGGGATGTGACTCCTGCAACATACAGCCAGTATTCGCACAGAATTTCTAGGATGCCAACATCCTGTGCCTCAGGGACAGGCTACAGGAGTACTTCTAATCCAGGGAACCTCTAGAGTTCTCGGCTCAGATCTCTGTCTCTGTTTTAAGACAGGTGGGTATTATTTGTGTGTGAATGCCTGTGCATTTATTGTCCTTTAGAATTGAACACAACTGAAATTGTTTACTTCTTAGTTTACTGGCATTGGAAAGCCAGGGGCATGGTCCTACTTTCATACTTGGGCGTGCTACTGTAATCTGGTACTGTGGAAAAGCAAACTAGAGACCAATCAAGAAGCCCTTCTGCACAGATATTCTACGCAAGGACACAGAAAGATGTTGAGTAGGTTGGGTTTTTTTAAGTGTAGTAAACTCCTACAGAGGAACCTTCTCCATGCAAAGTATGTTCAAAGCATCTGTGCTTATTTCCAGACCAAAAAACAAAGCATAATGTTCCTACCTGCATTATGTGTCTCCCGGTTTTTCTTTCTGTAAAACATAAGGGGAAAACAATGATGTGAAACAGAAGGGAAAAAATCTGCATACAAAGAAATATTTCTCTTATTATTTCCATTAGAGCTAAAAATACTAAATACTGTATCTGCTCTGTGAACAAGAATGTAGTAGAAGTCACACTGGCAAGGTCTGGTCTTAGACATTGGTATTAAATAGTTTCTACAAAAATTCATTCGTGTTCAGACTTAAATCAATTTCAGTATACAAGGTACAGTGTAATACTTCATTTGATTATTGTTACATATTTATAGCGCAGAGCTGGATTTTTATGTTTCTGTTCAGCGATAACTATTACACTATCCAGTGTTCAATAAAGCCAAATATTAAAAAAATTAGTTCTGTTTCTGAGTAACAAGGTAGTTAAGTATTTGTTTGAAACGTTGCTTTTACATTCACTTGATCAATGAAACAGGAGCAAATGTTACCATGCAAATGGATTCTTCCAGACATATTACCTTCAAACATCATACCTTCTGGTATCAAACATGATTCCTTTGTGGGAGAAACCAGAATTACCATTCCTCTGCAGTTGTTCTTCTTTACTGCCTCAAAATTCTGTCTAGGTATAATTCGGGAACGTGAGGGTTGTCTTTGTTTTCAGATGTTGACCCGGGATTTCTGGACTGATGGCAACCAGGTCAGAATCATTGTGCAATGCCTCAAATTGCTTTGCTGGAACTCAATAAATCCCAAATGTGTACTCTACATATATAAATCAGATGTACTGTATACATGCAGTAAGCCAAATGCTTTCAGGAAGTATAGCAAAGCAAAGCACATGTTTTCTGGAAAAAGAAATATTCCAGGAAAAAAAAAAGATCTTTCAAAAGATTTCTGTCCAGCAGCGCACTCTCAGTCTAGACATTTGGCTAGAGCATGCAAAAAGCAGAGTAGCATCTTCTGCTCTCCTTTTCCACTGTTACAGCACGGTCCAGATGTAATAAGGAATCTGAAGTGAGAATGCAAGATACACATGGGTGACACGTGTGATTACTACGGGGCATGTATCCTTTACGCTTTGAGTTGATATATGTTTATTTCTGGTAACTCACCAAAAGTAGTGTGCATCTAGAGTAACTCAGACAATGATTACAAGACAGTAATGTTACTGCAGATGGTCAGACCTGGAGACATTTGCTAAGAAATAATGCCTAAAGGTGAACATCTTCAAGTCAAATAAATGCCAGTGTGCCAGCCTGCACATCTGTTCTACAACTATTCAAGTGATGAATCTTCTGTTTATTGAAAACTTGTGCCACCAGAACAGAAACAATCATTTAAAATGGTTTCTTATTTTACAGTAAACTACAGTTCTCCCACTTATATCCAAAACAATCATCTGCCAGTCAGAATTGATCATATATCCTAAATATGCATGAGAATATAAGAGCTGGAGAGACCTAGCTGCCCTTTGATTCCATTACCAATACAGAATCCAAAATACTCTATTAGTGGGGTAAGAAAGAGTCACAAAATCCGTGAAGACTGAAAAAATTTCTGTAGGACAAATCAATGTTCTCTCTGAGCTTTTCTTATCATAAATCATGTCCTACATGGGCACCTAACATAAGATGAATGCTGTATTTAACTAGGGACTGAAGGATTCCCCTACCAATCAGGTATTAGATCAACATGCTACTACAAAGGAATGAAAACCGGGAAAAGTTGTAATGAGCTTCGAGTCACTTTGTTACAGATTTTGGTCATAGTGTTGCTGTAAACTTCAAGATGTATTTGGAGTTCCAGCAGAGATTTGAGACGTAAGATCCAGATTCTACTGGGAGTTGAGGAAGAGATCTAAATTACTCTGTCAAAATGAGAATAGTGATCCCCCAGTATCTACCAGGAGTCTCCGCAATAATACAGCCTGCACTCTAACCGAGGTGGCGACACAGTTTAATACACACTGGAGTAGTCAGTGTAATAATCAAAGAATCTCCATTGCCTACGTGGCCCAGGTAGACGTCTTCGACAAATAATTTGGCATAGATAGGAGAAGAGCCATAGTTCCGAAACTTTTGGATCAACCCTGGTCAACCCTCAGAACTTCTTGTCAATAACCTCACTGCCAAACTTTTAGCTAGAAACTTCATAACTGCCACATGACCGCAGACTACAGAACTACAAAATAGTCATTCTCCCACAGAAACTCACCGATGTTGCTTCTTAGTAGGTGTCTCATTCTCTGTCATCTCTGGCATGGTTTCGGAGAAGAGAGCCTGAAGAAAATTGTGGAAGGAATTAACAACTCCTGCACTCTTCTGAATTCTTAGCACATGACATTTGTTACATCATTTTGCCTTTGATCACAAGGACAGGGCCACACTACAATGTACGTACAAGTCCATCATCTTGATGTACAGCATTAAAAATAAAGAACATTCCTATCGGGGTGCTTTGTGAACCCCCGCCGTCTATGATGAACTGGTTTCTGTTTCCTCAACTACTTTAAATAAATATAAACCCAATTATAATCCCAACTACTTTAAGGAAGCAAGAAGGAAAATTAGAGTATACGATTGTTTTTTGAATGGGAGGAGGTAGAGTTGAACTCTCTTTCATCAGCCCTTCCTAATTGAATAGGCATTCAATTCCCAGTTCTAAATAATGCATAAATGCTAAGCAAAATACCAGCTACAATGAGGATATTTTATTAAATAAAAAATTAGAGTGCTATTAATGTAGCAAATTACAAAACTTACTTGCTATTGAATTAATGTACAGCTTAAAATGGCCAAAAATTACACCCTATGTTCTCAGATACATAAAATTCAGTTAAAAGCAAAGTTATGAAATAAAGTTACACATAACAGCCTAATAAGTTGCACCTAACTTGTCCTCAGCTTGAACACATCGCTAGCCTGTATTTAGACAAACAAAAACATTATGAAAAAAATGAACAAAAGATGAGATTAAGTCAATGATGGTCGAACATGTATCTACCAGAGGAATGAGTTTTAGAGAGCAAGTAACATGAAGTATACTGTAGATGACAACAGGAAAAAATAAAAATCTGTTTTTTGATAAGGCTGAGCTCTGTATTTAGTTTCATGCTTCTGCTCGTTCCCTCATCAACCAACCTGTTCTTGCAACTCTTCCCATGGGCCCTCAGACTCCTCGTGGCTTCACCTCTCCCTGGCTCCTCCTGGAAAGCTCATCGGCTTCTTTTAACAGGCTTCGTATCTTTAGGGTATTTTTTTGTTTGTTTGTTTATACTGTAAGGAAGTGGGGGTGGTTTTTAATATAACTTTCAACACCAAGTGGTTCTTAATGTAAACCGAGCCTACCATTACTAACAATGACATCAAAAACAAACAGACAAAATCCTTACGAACGAGAAACCCAGCCATCTATAGAGGTCCCAAAGCACTGAACCATACACTTCGGAAAGGGCTCTGTGCACACACCTGTGTGTATGTGTATGTGTGTGTAAAGTTAACAGAAATAATCTGTATTGTACCAGAACAGAATTCAGATGCTGTTTTCCAGTCTTTATACTCTAAAAGGTTAATTGTATGTAGTGCTCTTGTTCAGTAAAGATTAACTGAGGAGAAACATTAAGGCTGATGCTGTTTACCACTCTACCCCTTCTTTAAGTACTTTCTCTATTCCTGTGAAGACACGGGAAATGTTGGCAAATGACGAAGTAAAGCAAATAGGCGATATCCTGCGAATAGATCCAGCTTGGGGAACTCAAAGTGCCTGAAGTTTTCAGGAACCTAATTCAACTCCTCCACCTACATAACAGTGTTCACACCATCACAAAATTAGACACAGTCCCCTCCAAGACGAGTTACAGCATTACACCGCTCCACTGGGCGTTACATACAGCCTAATTGAAACACAATCACCACAGACTTCCCTAGTCCATCATTGGAACGCATCACTTTCTATTTATATTTCTCCATTCTCACTGACCATGCTCTGTATAAATTATGAAAAAACCTGACAGACTTTGAACAGAGTCTTTTACTGTGGGAGAAAGCAGTGGTGGGATTTCAGCACTTCCATTCGCTCTCTTATAAACTACCTTGTGTTACTTCATCTTAAAACCAGATTTCTTCTCCTTTAAATCCATTTAGCTTAATTCACTAACAATTTTATTTTTGTTTATATGTAGTAAGACTAGTCCAGTTGGTATCTCAGGCCTCCAAATTAGTGAAAATTCACAACTCTGAAAGCCAGGAAAGCCAGCTTCCCACCCAAGGCATCTGTAACTTATCCCTCCTGTGCGTAGCTGGTGATGGTCAGTAGTACTTAGTCACTTATTCTAGCTGCATTCATTGTATCAGGTGATGATGAAGGGGTTAGCTGGGACAGTTTAGCAGGTGTGCGATTCTGATTATTGAAAAAAAAAAAGTAAATCTAGTTAGAGCCCAGCCATCTTTTACACTATTGGCAACCAGAGAGATGTTCACACATAGACGGAGAGACTGAGGTCAGCACACCGCATTTCAGTGGGGTTTTTTCAATTGTGCCAAAGCAGCCCAGCAGAATCTATATCCATTACAGCTACCAGCAACGGCACGAGAATCAGAGCAGCTAGCCAGTAACACTACGCTCTCGCATATCCATCATTAAGACAATACCTTGTGTATCAGGTAAAAAAGCTATTCAAGGGGGCAAAGGAGTCATTTAAATTAGTGTATACAGTACTGTTTCTGTTTAGTGAGGTAAGGATGTGAGCACAGTTCTGTGGACATAGTTCTGGTACAGCAAAGCTCACAAACATTACGCTTAGAAAAAGGAAGATGCTGGATTGCATCGTGTGGCAGTCACGTACCCTCTTTCTTGACTTTTCTGCACCGTCTGTAAGGACAGAGTTGATGTATCTGTTATTGGGCATTACTAGACCATGGCAAGTATGCTGAAAATCAGAGCAAAAACATGAGAGAGGTCTTACTTTTGGTGAACTTAGCATTTTTGAAAGACTAATATATTCACCAAGCAACCATATTTTTCTAATCTTGCAAATTTATACAGCTTCAGAACCAAAGGAGTATTACAGTGTATTTAATATAGAAAGCATCAATGTGAATTTAGATGGCCAGCTGCCATGCAAGGCTACAGATAAAGCACAACTGTGTGAAGCTAAAGGGTGTAAAAAAGCACCCACCCACAAATACCCTCCCCCAGAACAGACACAGCTGTTCTGACTCCACCTGCTTCTACCTGCACACAGTCCAGATCACACCACAACCCCATCTTCCCCCGGCCCTGAGTCAGAGCACCCACTTCTCCCCCCGACACGGGCTCTCCACACCCCTATATTCAAGCTGCTTCTGCCCAGGG
Organism: Calonectris borealis; assembly: GCF_964195595.1. NCBI lineage: Eukaryota > Metazoa > Chordata > Aves > Procellariiformes > Procellariidae > Calonectris > Calonectris borealis. Next base: position 88,712,390 of record NC_134312.1, on the reverse strand, counting down.
TCCGTTCCGCCTCAGCAAAATTCCTATTCCTAATATCTTCCAAAGTCATGATCTATGCAATTTTCCAATTGTCTTATTTCTTCCTCCTGAGCAGATGCCTTAAATGATTCAGTAATACATTGTACGAAGTAATTGGGAAGATAGCCAAGGCCTTAGTGGAAGTTTATGCTGAAATTTATTAATACACCTTCTAATCATTTTTTGATCCTGAGAAAATGGAAAGTCTTTATTACAACGTGTGAAAGACTTCCCATTTCTATCCTCCTCCCCTAACCTTTTTTTTTAAATAACGTCAATAAGCTTCTTCCAAGTGATGCCGTTCCCTGCATGTTTCAAGCCCGATCCTACCACACTGAGTGTATACACCTCACAAACGTAAAGAACTTTGTGTTCGATACGCTTCACTTCTACTGGGATCTACAGCCCATTTCATATAGAAGATAGGGCATAGAAATGCAATGAATATTATTCTAACGTCACTTTACTGTGGAATTACTTTCAGTCAAGTTTATCAAAGTTTACCGTTCAACCACTGTTTCTCCAAAAGTTTCAAAGCAGTTTTGTGGGACTGATAAGAAAAAACAAGGCTGTACACATTATCTAATTAACCAGTTAGTTTATTCCAAGTTCTGATTTTCTAACTGAAAAGAGGTGGTTAAGTTTGTTAAACAGCACTTGTATACAACGCTGGGATTTCTACTGATAGATTGTACCGTAAGAAATGTGGTGAACTGAAGTTGTTTTTTTCCTATTCTTATTCTGTAAGGACAAAAACCTTTGCATTTTACTTGATACACCTCAAAACAGTTAGAGCTGCAACACCAGGTGGTATTCTTAAGAGCTGCTGAAAATATGGGCTCTGCAAATTAAAAAATAATACTGCCTAGGTGGAGACTTCTGCGGGTTGAGGAATAATGTTTATACTGTCTCCATTTCTTCCTCGCAGCTGTTGTATCACCAGAGCTTCGACAATGGGTTTCTCTTTACTTCTTCCATGTCAAGTAATACTTCTTCACAGAGAGATTCCTTCACTGATCCTCTAAAGCAGAAGACATCTATTTGCTTTATGAGCTGAGGGGCAAATGTATTTTAAGCTCACTCATGAAATACGCTCACTTGACTCAGCTGAATGTCTCCTGCAGAGAGAACGTAGCAAATTCCAAATTCTTTAGCCAGGTGAAGGAGAAGCAATTCAACATTTATATTTATTTAGTACCAAGGTTCCCTCAAGCTTTATGTAGTTTATAGCTCTTACAATGTCAACCTGAGATACTGATTTTAATTTAAATGCAATGTCATCCCCAGAAATGAAAAGATATTTTGTGTTCTGGAGATTTAAGTTTAACGTAATTTAATCTCCTCTATAGTTCCGAAAAAGCAGGGTAGAAAACTCAAAACCAAATTGTTTTGAAGTGTCTTCTTGTCTACCACCCATCTTTGCAGGTATTACTCAGCAACTTATTTTATGAAACCTTTTCTTCAAAACATATGCACTCAGCAGATCTAGCTTTTTAAGAAAAAGTTAGTTTAGATTATTTTAGTTGACATTAAGTTTTCACTCCTTATTTAGGAAGTGTTCTCAAACTTAATATTAATTTTAAAAAGAAAATAATTCTTCCAATCTGTTATCTTTGGCTCTACAAAACAATCCTCCTCAAATTAGTAAAGCTATTCCATTCTTCTGTATGAGGCAGAAAGAATCTTTTTAATATGCAGCTACACATATTTGCAAAACTACCAGCAGTCCAAATCTTTCTTCCTCTTAAAATACTTCAGCAAGCTTATGCTGTTACGTTGCTACAATCTCACGGTTCTTACTAGTTTTGTACACCTCATGTAGTTAGCCATGATTTACAGCTAACATAAATTCCAAGGCATAGGTAGTAACTATTCAAATGCTATTTTTTTTCCCTGCAAGACTGTGTCCTCTTCATTCAAGTGATTGCTGGAGCTCTCTTTTCCAATCTTCCATGCATGTTTTAAAACCAGGCTAGCTTCAACCAGGGACTTAATCCAAGCTTTTAATCACAAGCAAGGTGCCCTTGAGATAAAAAGACATGATTTACTGCCTTTCTTCATTCCCCCTTGAAACACTTCTATTCTAATTTTGCATTTACCTAACAAAATAATTGCAGGAAATGAAACTTGAAAGCTTACCTTTGTGATTGTTACCTATGCATACCAACTACTTTTGCTTACAAAAGTAACCTTTTAAAAGACTACTGTACAGGAAATTGAAAAGGACTGTTTCTCCTGGTAAGAATAAAAATCCCTTTGATATCTTTCAGTTTGGTTTCTGAAGAAATCACAGTTTTCTTGTTACTGCACTGTGTCTCTTCACCCACTCACAACAGCTGGGCCTACTGACCAACCTAAATGAAACCTCTCAAAGATATGAAATTCCCAGATGTTTACAAAAAACCTGAGACCGAGCAGAGAAGGAGGACTGAGGTCAGTGCTGACGCAGGTAAGCGACTGGATACTGCTCGGATCTGTGACCAGCTCCGTAGCACGTATGCGCTGGCTGACGAGCTGGCATCAGACTGGTCACAACATGCACCACCTTTTGCCCAGGAAGATGTACGAGGGATTAAAGGGCAGGAGAGAGCTATATCGACTTTTCACAGAATACACATTCCCAATGCAAACCAGCTGACAGTTTCCTAGGGCAACCAGACTGTTCCCAGAGCTTCTGTAAAAGTTAAGAAAAGAAAACCAATGCCAATAAGCTAAAACTTGTTACACAAGCCACTTTTTTTTTTTTTTTAAATCATCTGCAAATTACAATAGATGGAAAAAAACTTCACTGCTTTTAGAATTTTTTTCCTTACCTCTTTTGTTTGTATTATCTAAACTCAAACACATTGGTTGTTACCCTCCTGCTGACTTAAAGCAATAATGTTTCAGAAAGGCTACTGTATAAGAACTGGAGAGAAAACTTCCTCATTCTTTTTTTTATAACAGCATTGGAGGAAGAAGCAGGGTTCTCACTCAAGTGATATACACTCATATCTACATTAATTTTTGTTTTCATTTATAATTTTCGTAATATTGAAGACATAATTGCTCGTGACCATTTACTAACATGCAGTTTCAGGACAGCACAGTTGTAGGGTCAGTCTGAGAAATCCTGACCAGATCTGCTTAAGAAACTTCAGAAAAAGAAGAAACTTCCCTATTAATCATTTAAAAATCCACCTCTCATGTTTATTCTTCTTGCTCTACCGTTGTTGCCCCTCGGGTCTTTGGCCTCGTTTAGTTTTAAACCTTAGAAGATGGGCAGAGAGAGTGAGTGAGAGAGATCATGCCTACTGAACCAAGTCTCTTGCTGATGATGTTCCAAAAACTATTTAAGGAGAAGTATCTCTGGACATTTTGCATCCAGATGTGAGCTGCTGCCACCCTCACACATTGTGTGGATGATCTTGGTACTACAGACTGAAGTGGCACACAGTGCTAGTAAAGGAAGATGCCTATGAGAACCATCTCCTGCGGTCTGGATGAATTGTTATACGGAAGCAGGCATCTGAGAGGTAAAGAGCTGTAATTACACAAGCAGTGCACAAGCTAAAATCACAAAGAGCAGAGCTGTCACTCCAAAGAGTGTCCTCAGCTACTTTAGATCAAAATAAGGGGAACGTCACTCTTTTCTTTAGGAAATCAGAAGGCAATGACCAGGGAAATCCTCATGAGCCCCATGTTCTTCATGTATTTTGTTAAGATTTGCAAGTTACCACATAACAATTTCATGAAGGAAGTGAGAAAGTATGAGGAATGTCTCGAAGTTGCAAGACAGTGCTCATCTCCCTGGTTTTCAATGCCCAGTGATCCGCAGTACACTTCAACATAGAAAATTATTTTCAAATAGAAGACAGATGTCTAATTATGCTATGCTTGATAACGGAGTCAAAAAGTCTGCTCTGATGGTGAAAGCTAAGTGGATACAAAGTGGATTGCAGATAACTTCCTCCTATAACAGGTCATCACCTCTGTGTGGGTTAGGTTACCTGCATTAGACAACAAAGATTGCCTGTACCGTGGCTGAGGCTGAGTCCGCTCCCACTCCGGAGCAAGAGCATCTGTTGGTGAACTAAACTTTGCTGGCAGCACATTGCTGAGAACAAATAATTTCTTTTTCCTGAAAAAAGCTGTAACATGTAAGTCATCATGGTCTCTGAATACTGGGACCAAGATGATTCTTTATAAATGAGGAAGCCATGCACATATGAAAGCTGTATTTGAAATACCAAAGACCAACTGGACAAATGTAGAAGCTACAGCTTCAGCAAGAACCAGTCTAATTCTGCTTTCTGATGTGACCTTATCTCTAAATGAAATCTGTATTCAAAGAACAGTACTTCGTCACAGGGCTTGATAACCAATTTAAAATCAAAACATAAAAACTTTCATTTTGGCCACAATGATATAGCCAGAATACTATTCTCTGCTTCATTTTTTGGTTTTAATCTGAGCTCTTTTTTGTTCCGCAACTACAAAGGATCCTCACATAGTCTGTTTATAAAACTGCATAAGGTCTTGAGGAGGTATCAAGTGATTCTCTGATAGCTACGCCAGATACACAGACACATGCTAAACTGACTTGCTGCTCTTTCCTGAGGACCCTAACTAACAGGCAGTGCAAAATATCTTAGAACTGAAATGTGCAGGGCATCCGGAGAGTTTATGAGTTTATGTTTTTAATTCGTCTTTTCAGATGTAAGTCATTAAATACAAAGGATTATACTTCAAGTCAAGTTCTTGAATATTTTACAGGCTTGGGGTTTGAGAAATCTGACACAAACTAAGAAGTTGTCAAGGGTTCATGATACAGAAGGCAATATTGTATGGGTCTTCACTACAAAGCTCCTTTACAACATACAGAAGAGATCCATCCTGAGATTTGGTTACCAACACTGACCTTGCAGAGTAAAGGATTTCCCTATGAATCTTAATGGGGCTAACGGCAAAAATGGCCAAGGTGGAAGGTACCATAAAATAGTATTTCAGTTTTAATGCATAAGCTGATCAAACTTACTCCCCAACTCCGCTGTTAAGACCCATAATTTCTAAGTACGTTGACTTTACAAGAATTAGTTAATGAAACTTCCCTTCAACTTCCAGAATCGTGGAAACTGGCAACTGTACGAAAGCACTTCCAAAGCACCTGTCCAGACAGCGTATTGCCACATCCTTCAGAAAAGGCCAGCACGTTATTCCAGAAGTGGTGCTTTCACTATTATCAGCTGTAATGAGCTTTAAAAACCAAACACACACACACTCTGCCCCCAAACCCAGCAAAACCAAACAAAACCCCCACAACTTTGCAACATACATTTCATTTCAGGCTCCTCACAAAAGGTTTTAGCGGATGGAACAGGGCTGATTCTCCTTCACAACTTCAATGCTATTTTGCACCTTTGCTCTTCAGAGTTTTTTCTATATAAAGTGGGTCCTCTGGGCAATTGCTTCAGTTCCAGGAATAAAGGACTCATCTTGTGATCTGGATGTTTGACAGTTTTGAATAATACTGGCAGGGTGTATTATTTAAGCTGCAAACTATTTCAATTAGATTTAACAGAGAGGTCCAAACTACAGATATCTGAGCCCAGGCGACCAGGGAAAGCAGGCATGCTTCCTTAACACTTTCAAAGAGGAAATTTAGAAGCAAGATCAATGTATGCTAGACACCAGAAAATGGAACCACTAGGTGCAAATCCATAGGAAACCTGAATTCATTAATTCCACCACTTTAGGAACTACTTATTTAGCTTAGGAGAATTATTGTATATGAGCTATCCAGGGGTAAATAAGTAGTTCTGAAAGCACTAGAAAAAGCAAATAAGACTACTGTAGAAATTTAGCACTGACAACGGAGGAGAAACTAAAACCAGATTTCCAATTTACTACTTTGCAGAAGTCTGAAAGGAACGGATAAAGGGAAGGGACAGACTGATATCATGATCCTGCAAGTTTTACTTCATTAGAAAATCATTCCATAAAATTAAAATTCCTTACCTCCATCTTCTTTTTCTATAACTGTCTGAAATCACCTTCCTATTGCCACCTGAGACTGGCTTGGCAAAAATACCTTAAAGTGAAACTAGAAGTGGGAGATGTCCATTGTGTTCCTTAGCAAGGGACAGCTCAAACAGTTAATTTTTCCAAGCTAAGAAACACAGGGTCTTCCCATCCCTGCCCAGAATAAAACAGAAAAACCACAGACACAGTGAGTAAGACGGACTGTAAAGCCTCTTGAGACAATTTACAGGTGGGACTCTCTATAACTTGCCAACTACAGCAAGTATAAAACATGACCTCGACAGACACCACTGCTTCCGATAAAGGCTATACTTGATAATCCAAATCATCAGCTGTTGAGAGCGAGCATCACTTTTGGTCACAGCCTTAAACAAAAACAAACCCAAGAAGCCCTCAACTCTCCCCCACTTCCATTTAAATGAACACAGACACCAGCTAAGTACCCAACAGCTGCCTCCAACAGAAGTTTTGAACTTGAGCCATGGAGAGCAAGACAGAAGAAAGGGCGTGCAAGTGTTATGGGCACCATTGGTTCAAGGCTCAGAGGCAGAGCTGCATCCCCAGCTAGTATCGCAGAGCAAGGAAATTGCAACTGAGAAGTACAGAGCACATGCATGCTGACTGAATGCAGGGAAATACTATACCAAATAGAAATTATCACAGTTTTTTTATAGTTTGGATACAAATGGTAACTGCTGCAGTTGTAACTGTAATGGTCATGTAGGCATATAAATATTGACTTTTTTAGTTTTATGCACTCTTCTGAGAGTTTCTTAGGTTCTGAAGTAGGTTAGGGTATTACAGAATCACAGAACAGTTGACGTTGGAAGGGACCTCTGGAGGTCACCTGGTCCAACCTCCCCCTGCTCAAGCCGGGCCACCTACAGCCAGTTGGCCAAGACCATATCCAGATGGCTTTTGAATATCTCCAAGGATGGAGACCTCACAACCTCCCTGCGCAACCTGCTCCAGTGCTTGGTCTCCCTCACAGTAAGAAAGCGTTTCCTGATGTTCAGGTGGAGCCTCCTGCATTCCAGTTTGTGCCCGTTGCCTCTGGTCCTGTCACTGGGTACCACCGAAAAGAGCCTAGCTCCGTCCTCTTTGCACCTCCCTTCATTGGACACTCTACAGTATGTTCATGTCTCTCTTGCACTGAAAAACCCAGAACTGACCACAGGACTCCAGGTGCGGCCTCACCAGTGCTGAGTACAGTGAAGGATCACCCGCCTTGACCTGCTGGCAATACTTTGCCTAATGCAGCCCAGGATACCATTCACCACCTTTGCCACAAGGGCACATTGTTGGTTCAACTTTGTGTCCACCAGGACCCTCAGGTCCTTTTCTGCAAAGCTGCTTTTCAGCTGGGTGGCCCCCAGCATATATTGGTGCATTGAGTTCTTCTTCCCCAGGTGGAGGACTCTGCCCTTGCCCTTGTTGAATTTCACAGGGTTCCTGTTAGCCCATTTCTCCAGCTTGTCGAGGTCCCTCTGGATGGCAGCAAGACCCTCTGGCGTATCAGCCACTCCTCCCAGTTTGGTGTGATCAGCAAACTTGCTGACGGCCCACTCTATCCCATCATCCCAACCATTAATGAAGATGTTAAACAGGACTGGACCCAGAATTGACCGCTGGGGTACACCACTAGTTCCTGGCCTCCAACTAGACTTTGTGCCACTGATCACCACCCTCTGGGCCCCGCCATTCAACCTAGCTCTCCTTACATTGAAATGTAAGCTATACAGAGTTCTGAAAGGCAACTAACAGTTGAAACCTGATGCACTGCAAAATAAAATTTTTTGCTTGTATTAATTATTTTATCAAATCTGAATGCTAACAGAGTCAATGAGTTACACTGCAGCATATGCTAAACTAGCTACCTAACTGTCCTTAGTTAACAAATTGCCCTTATAGCAATAATAGGAAAATCTGTAAGATGGTTACCCTTCCCTACTGTCCTAGCTACTCCAAAATAATGCTGAGAGATGTAGCCTCTCCCCCACTTCACTCACACAGGAAGCCAGACGAGAACATTACTTCAACTTAAAATTTACTCTGCAAAAGGATCACAAAGACACCCCCCACCCCCAAACAAGTACACTGAAACTGCTTATGTTGGTACAAACGTGCTTCTCGCGGTGGCAGCACTGGCTTAATGTTTGTGGAACTATGACCCACAACGATGCCAAAACTAGTTAAACTTCTCCAATTACACAGGAAGTCTCAGAATTTACAACAAGCAAGAGACTTGCGTAGAAGAATCAAGCATTTAAACTATAGATACATAATATTTAAAGAGCATCTCTGAATATTATGGATCCTCCAATAGTGAAAAAATGAAATGGTGTTCCTTCTCTTGTTGCTGATTTGGAGTTGCTCGGTGTTGGGCTAGCACCATTTTATTACTGTAGTAAATGAGTAAGAAGAGCTGTAGTACGAAGCAAAAGGCAATTTCCAGCCCATCCAAGATTTGCATTCAATTTCTAGCTAACAACTTCACTGATGCATGAAAGCAAACCAGAGTCCAACTTCAAAGGTTGAAGGCTGGCATGAATTAAATGTCCCTTAAGCCAACCACTCATTACAGCCTACAGATGCAGACAAACACCCCAAATGGACAACGTTATTTTCACTTTAAACTTCAGTTACTTGAAGAAGAAACAAAACTTTTTAAAGTTAAGCTCTCCTCTTCCCATAATACCTTTACACTGCTTTTAATAGTGTCAGCAGCCTAAAGGACAATGTTTCGAATAATCTTCTCATGGCACTGCCCACCACACCAACGACTTCCAGATCACAAGATCTGAGAAACCTGTGTTTAGACCTAAAAGTTAATAGATCCATACTCTAATCATTCCAGCCTCCCTAGAGATGAACCACAAAGAACTCATTTTGGTATCAGAGTACTGGCATGATTGAGATGTGCTTTTAGATGGCATTGATCTCATTTCATGGCCTTCATCTCGGTCAATTAACCCGACAGAAGTTCAGGTAACTGGGTGAGAAAGGCACTTGTTAACAGGAAGCATGAAAGATTTTTAACAGTCTGCTACTTTCTTCTTATCTGAATCACAATGGCGCACAGTGTGGCTGATGTAAAAGATTGCTATCATATGTCATGGTTGCAAAAGTAACTCATTCACCTTAAAAGACTAATGCCATAGCTTTTCATACAGGAAACAAACTTAGTTTACACACAATTTGTCAATCCTGTGCACACAGCAGAATCACTTTTGTGCTTACTCACAGCACGACAACAGGGCTGCACTTGCAAGGCCAAACCAAAGTACTCTTTGGACACATGATATGCACATATAGAAGCTGGAATTGTATTTTAACCAGCAAGTTAGGTTAGCATTATATAAACTGGGCACTGCGCAACGTTTCACAACGGGGAGTTGTGACCTTTACATGTTTTACTGCAATCTGAAACAAAGGAAGCCCTACCGCTCAACCATTCAATCTGAGATGTTTTCACTCGACTTTCCAGAACACACACCTTACGTTATGATTGATACCCTTCAGAATAGGAAAACGTGTTCCTGAGGGACTTAACTTGAATAAAGGAGTCACAAACATCACAGAGATGAAGAATGCCAGCACAGGAACTAGGTTATAAAGTGACTGGCAATACTAAGGGTGAGCAGTCCTTCAGGCTGGCGACAAGTATAATGCTTCCTCAGAAGTCTGAGAATTATAACTAGACCCATTACAAAATGATTAGGAACATTAAAGCTGTCAGATGCTATGCACGCACACGTTTTACATATCCATTTTCCTTTAAACACCTGGCTTGTACACACAGCTAGGCACACATCTCCACTGGCGTTTTGATAATCAGGGACAATGTTCAATATTGTTATTTAATTGAAAATTGTCTCAGCAGAAACACTGTGCTGTGATACTTACTCACTATCCTTCAAAGTGGCATAGACTTCATGATATTTTTTACAAGTTTTTACGATGCAAACAACTATGATTCGTTGAGAATTCCTTCATATCAAATGCTACACTACTTATACCTCCCCCCAGTCACGTGTCATTTACAAAGTTATTTTTAAGACCATCTTGGGTCCAAACACTTATTACAAAAACACAAGTGCTACTGTTCAAAAACTAAACAACAGAATGGTCCTTGTCAAATCCAGCATGTCCCAGCCCTTGACTTCCTATGTATTTATTTCTTTCTCCTACCCTGTACAGTGTCCAACTTCAACCCAGACATTTTATTAATTCACATCCAAGCTGGGTATGATTGGTTACAATGTCACCAAAGTGCCAATGCACTTTGCAAATTAAAAGCATGCTTGAATATTTGGAATGCACTATTTCAAATCTCTTTGTTGCCTAATTCGTTATACTTCAATATCTGGAAGCCGAAGGTGTTCTTAGGATTTCAGCATACGGGGGGGGGGACCACCACCACCACCACCAAAACAACCCACATAAAAGTAGCTCTTTAATTCCTCCCTTTAAAAAAAATCAGAAGCATCCTCTACATTCACCCAAGAAGAGACAAGGTGAAAAGCAGCTGGAGTAGCTCGGCCAGCGGTGTCAGCAGACCACGTTCACTGAATTTTTGCTGCCTTGTTCATAAGATGTCTTTGGAATTTCAGACTACAACTAAACTTCAGCTACAAACGTAGAGCCTGCGATGCACACAGCAGGCACCTGCCAGGCACACACCACAGCGCCACTTGAGTGACAGTCATGTCAGTCTGTCCCTGGGTCAGCTCCTGGGAACACTACTTGGAAAACCAGGAATCAAAGCAGCAAAGTCACTATCAAGCACTTACATCCTAATTATCTCTTTGCAGCTGTCAGACTCCTCCAGGATCCACCACCATTTTTCATCTACTTTATTTAAATCTTCCCACGTATCTATAACCTAAGGGAATAAGTTAATTCTCTAAGGGAATAACTAATATCCAAATACTTCAAAGTTTGCAACTGTTCTCATACTGCTTCACATACCTGATATGTTATTTTGAATACATGCATCTTAAAACCATGCTCAAAACATGAGCATCCTCTAAGCTTACTTCCTGCTGTCAAATCTATTTCACCCCAAAATGTACCTATGAAACATTATTATGGCACTAATTGAAAGTCAAAATTAAAAATTCTACATCCTTGTAATAATAACCATTTCCCCATAGGAAGTTTCTTCCTTCCTATTTGTCTGATTACTGCACACAATTCATGAGTGACAAACAATACTCCGCAGTTTGTTACAGTGCTATCTAAGGTAGTCACATAAATAACATTGTCCCAATGCATTGTATATGAAAAAGCAAAGCTAAAACCATGCTTCCAAAACAAGCTATTACATTTCCTGACTTCTGAATGCTTAATGGTGCAATCATTAAGTTATCTTTGCTAAAAGTATTCAATAATCATATGTCTGGGTGAAGTCTAATAGAAGGCCAAGCTATTATGTGAAAAGCAAAAATAAAGATGTGTGATTTTCTGTGTACTTATGGCCAGTAACCCAACACATCACTATTCCCTTCTTCTTCTCCTGACTTCCACCTTTTCCCTACAAACTTCTCTGGACAAATGGCATTGTGTGCTATGGCTGTAATCAGCCACGTGTATGCTGATGGACTCAGTTCACATGTGCTGTCTGTCACAGGAGCTGGATTCTAGGTGCCCTGCCCTTAGTGTGAGCAGTAATTGTGATCTTCTGCATTTGTCAAACGTTGATTTCCATGAAACTAAAAAATTCAATCTCTTTAAGACCTCTGTCACTGGCAAATTTGATTGAAATTGGCCAGAGAGCTAAAATTACTAGCAGAAGGAATAGACAGAGTGCATCCATCAGCTTGCTTTTCTTTGGAGACAAAAGTGAAAACACACCCAACAGGAAAAGTTAGTTTCCAGGGACTGCATTCGAAATAAAAAAGCTGGACTTTTACACCGTACTCTGAAGCTGACAAACTTCCAGGTTGAGATGTCACACAACAAGAGCACATTCTCTATCCTGGACTACATTGAAAAGATGTTACAGTTGAGAAACAGTGCCCACGTTTTGCTCTCTCTGAAGTTAACTTTCTGGACAGCGATTTATGGTCAATAGTCTCAGGCATCAAGACTTCAAAATGATAAAAACACCCCAATCTCCAAAACCCGGGTGCCTTCGTCTTCACGCTTTCCCCAATTACACGCACCAGCACTTCGAGACCTTACCCACGCGGGCAGGGAGGTGGCCAACCCTCATAACCGAAGCAACAAAACTTCTCTGGAGCAAAAGCCGGGCCGCCACCATCGCCGCCACGGTGCCTGCAGGAGCACCCGCGGGGCAGCAAGCAGCCGCACCACAAAGGACCGCCCGCACTCTCCAGCCGCGTCCCCGCGGGGGGCTGCACCGCCCCGGCCTGTTCCGGCTCCGCAGTCCCTACCCCAGCCGTGCCCGAGGCCTCCGCGGGCAGGCCGGGCCGGGCGCACCTGGGCACACCGACCGGCGCAGGCAAACAAAGGGGCGCCGGCCGCCCCCACGGCGGTGTCGCCACCGACGTCCCGGGGCGAGAAGGGCGGAGAGCGACCCCCGGCCCAACCCGGCGCCCCGTCCTCCCCCCGCCGCGCCCCGATCGGCGGGCGAGGAGGCCCGAGGCGGCTCCCGGAGGTGTGTGTGTGTGTGTGGGGAGGGCCCGCGGCTCCGCCGTCGCCACGGCGACAGGGCCGAAGCCCCGCGCGCCCTTTGCCAACCGCTTCCTCACGGCAACGGTCGCCGCGGGGGACGGGGGGAGGGAGGGGCGGGCCGCGGCCACCGGCAGCCCCGGCTCGCGCCCCCTCAGCCCCGGCACCGCTGCCGCGCCGCGGCCGCTCCCCGTCCCGCCCCTCCTTCTCCTCCCGCACACCAGGCTCCGCTCTGAGCGCAGGCGGCGGGCCCACCCCCGCGGCAGCGCCCGGCACTCACCGGGGGGCTGGGCGGGCTCAGCAGCGGCAGCCCCACCGCGGGGACCATCCTCCGAGCGGACACCCCGTGTCAGCGCTCTGCCGCTGCCTCCACTCCAATCCCCCTCCCGCGCAGCGCACCCTGCTGCTCACACGCGCGGCCCAGAGCAGCCAATCCGAGCGCACGGGTTGAGCCCTCGAGGCCAATCAAGAAGGCCGGGACGGGGAAGGCGTTGCTCGCCGCAACTGGGCGGGGCGTAGTCGTCGCGGGCCAATTGTCACCACAAACATTGGCGGGGTGGCCCAATCGAAGGCCGGAGAGGTTGAGACTGGCATGCGAACCGTCAACAAGTTAAGGTGGCCGAAACAGGAACTGCCGGAGACTGGCACCTCAGCTGACCAATGAGAAAAGCGGGAAAGGGACCAGAGGGGCGAGAGGCGGGCAGAAATTCTTAAAGGGAAAGAGGCCGCGTTGATTCTCCGTGTCGCGCCGCCGTTATCTCAGCGCCGGTTTAAAACGCCGCTTCCCCGGCCGGTTAGAAACCGCCCGCTCCGCCTCCCCGCCGGCTGGTAGCGCTCCCTCCCCGCCCGCCAGCCCCCGCCGCGGGATCTCCTTCGCTCGTTCCTGCCCTGGGGCGGCAGCCCGATCCGTCGGCGGCCGTTTGAAGCACCGCGTCTGCCGGGGCCTCCCCCCCGCCGCCAGCGGAAGAGCTTGAAGAGAACGGCTACGGCCCTGGGTCAGCTCTGGGCGGCTTAATAAACCTCAGTGGCGGAACAGCACGCGGGACCCTCCAGAGCTGGCAGGTAAAAAATAACTATGTATCTATAACGGTTTTTTCCTCAGATTTAAAATATTTTTCTGTCAGAATAGCGGCGCAGCTAAGCTGTCATTTAAAAAGAAAACTCTACCACGTGGCTGTTGGTAAAGGTTGAACGTTGAATGCGGCTGCGCAGGTGCTGAGAATCATCCGAAGGAGGCTGGTCTCCGTTTTAGCTGGATAGACCTCATTGCTAACAACATTTATACATTGAAGTACTGCCCTGCTTTCCCTGCCATCAAAGTTCTTGAAAGGAATTGAGATTTATAAAAAAAAAAAAAAGAGGCAGCTGGCTAAAGATTTTCCAAATCATAAATAGCAGCTAGCCGTTTATTAGGAGCCCAACCATCCTCGGTGACTGTTATTTCTTTGCTATTATTGATTCTTCAACAGAATCAGTTGTTGAAATACAAGCTTTATGACACACTGTGCTTATATTTAGTTCCAGGGAGTAAGGCCCTTCATCCGTCTTTCTCATGAATTAAATGAGAGTTTAAGAAAAGTGTTGTTTCTTCCGCTAAATTAGGGACTCTGAATCATTAACAATTCCCCACTACCTGTATTTCCTGCTAACACCTCTCTAATTCAATTACTAGTCACAATAAGGTAGCTTCCTGTTTCCAGCCTCAACAGTTTCCTTCCACAGATATTCTGCAACAGTTACTTTCTGGAACTCTTTTCAAACATATTTTACAAGTACTTCATATCTCTGCTCACCTGTAGGTGATATTGGACTTGCAAAGCCTCTTCTCTCTGAGACAACCTAAAAAGGCAAAGCTCTGATGTTCAGGCTCTATGGAAAACGTAAGATGCCTTTTTACCCAGAAAGCATCTTGTGTCCATATACCCTCCTAAACATTACATAATACAGAGCAGGGTCAAGAACTTTTCTGCTGCTGAAATGAGTCATAGTAGCAATTAGATGTAAAAAAAAAACCCCAAACATTTCATTTTGAATTGCTGCTGCTTGCAAAATAATCTTGCAGCTGACATTAAGTGGAAGACGCATTTGCCAGCTGTGAAAAAGTTTAAGGCCCTAGCTGTTTTTGCAGGGAAATTCTAAAGTTACTATAAATAGCAGCTTCACAATGTAAAGTATAAATGTAAATGCACTTTTTCAATTTCAATATTTTTTAGTTCTGGTGTGACACAACCAAACTGGGAGACAAATGAAATGTGAAATACCTGTGCTCTGTCAATTTATTCCAATACAAATGGAGTTCTTTTTTTTTCTTTTGAAGAATAATGTGCTTTTTCAGTGAAGATTTTCACTAAAAAGGCACTCCCTGTCCAAAGTAGCAAAACCAAGTTTACCTTTTGCCACCCTATTGTGCCCTGGAGTGTTTGAGCTCATGAATCTTCAGATTACCAGTACAGTGTTAGATATCTGAAATACAGTAGCAAAAATCCAGCAGCAGGCAAAACTCCACTGGTGAAATCATATATAACAGGAAATTGTTGAACATCAGTAGCCTGCTTCTGGTAGGGAATATAGACTAGCAATTATATGGCAAGATAGCTTAAAAAAAAACCCAAACCAAACAGGTTTTGCACAAATATTTAGAAAAGCTTTACATTGACTAGATGAGATGATTTGCTCTGTGTGACAGGTTAAAAGAAAGAGCTTCTGCAACTTTATTTTAAATAATCTTAACCAAGAACAACTTGAACGCATTTTTTTTGAATGAAGGCGTAATACTTGGCTGTAGTGCAGGTTTGGATTCAATAATTTAGCGAACAGTAATGGCCTAAGTCTGTATGATGTGATACAGTAGCTGATAGAAAGGCGATCAGAAGACAGGTCACAGCATCTTTCCCCACGTGCAGAAGTTTCTTGGACTATGGGCCATATACATGCAAGTGAGTAAAAGAGAAAGCTGGCAACTCACTTAGCAGCCTAGAGAGCTTGAGATGGTGTTGCCACAAAGCCTTTAGGCAAAGTGGGTACTAAAACTGAATGCTTTTACAGTACTAAAGCACTAGGGAGGAAGAAAGAAGGCAGGATGAAAAGAGAGGATAGGGTAACCTTTCCATCATCTGGTTTAACTGATGCCTCTTTAGGGGCAAGAGAAAAGGACATACGGCAACAGTGATCAACAATCTCATGTCCCATACAAAGAATCTGGACTAGGTGAGTTGAACAGATTTGGAGAACCCCTATGGGAAGAAAAGTAATATCGCCAGAAAACAGATTACAACACTCAGCTGACAGATTGGTTTGGTACATATTCGAAAGGACTTCAAATAAAAGATCCTTGTCCAAAAGCTCTTAAGTAATCTAAGCTACCACGGGATCAGAGGACAGTATCCTCACAGGGACAGAGAACTGATTAAAAGACAGAAATCACAGGGTATGGAATAAAAGATGTTTTCGCACTAGTGGGAGTCAGCAGTGGAGTCAAAGAAGATTTGTGCTGCGGTCTATACTCCTCAACAGTATTTTAAAAAAACAAGTAGAGGGAGGGGAGAATTTGCTGGAGGTTAGTCAAGGTAGTAAGAATGAGGAATGACAGGTGAACCTTCTAATGTTGAGTGATTGGGCACTGTAATAGCAAATTATATCCAGCACAGGTAAATAGGGTGATGTACACACTGGGGAAAAAACAACAATCCCAGTTTTTCATGTGAAGTGAATGACTTAACTTACCACTCACTTATTAGATCCTGGCATTGTAACTGTTCTTTATATAATCATCTCAGTAACAAAAAAGGCAAACTGTTCTAACTAAAAGATAATAGCACACCGTAAGTTATTACAAGGACCCTGTAAATACCCAAGTTTTGAATACAGTGAGTGGAATGGAACTACCTGTAGAACCAGCAAAGCTTTGGGAAAGGACAATACAAACAATCAGGAATATCTGCTAGTTGTTTTGTAAAGGAGTAACTGGATTGTTTAAAACTGAACAAGCTGTTAGCAAGGTGACTGGGATGAAGGTGGAGAAGGGAAGAGACATGACAGAAATCAGTAAAAGCTGAGTGGCTTGGAGAACAGCTGCAGCAAAAGTTTTCCAGCTTCTGGAGCTGCTGGTGAGGCCAGAGTGATGAAGACTGCACTCCTGACAGCAGTTCATCTCCAGCTATGCCTTCCAGGCCCTCCAGCAGAGGTCAGGGAAGACAGCTGGTAGCAGCAGCTCAAGACCACAGTCAAGTTTCATGTCATCCTAATGAATGCAATGACTCCATCTACTGATAAAGCAGTTTCCAGAGGAACTTAAATAAGCAGATAGAATCTTTGTATGAACAGAATATAGAATATGCTATAGAATATTTAGGGTAACCTTTCGTTTTCCCCAGAAACTGTACCACAGTGCAACTTTGTCACTTCAGAAATGGCACTTCAAAGCAGGGCAGGAGCAGAAAGAAACTACAGACAAAAAAATGGCTTTAACAGAAGGGACTGGAATAGTTAAGAGGAGAGATGGGTTTTACTTAAATACCTTTCTGAGAAAAGTTAGTATGGAAGAGTACTCGCTGCATCTTCAGACCGGTTACTGTTACAGGTAAAGAGCATAGTTTTTGAAAGATTGTTGTCAAGATTTGCAATAGCTAGTAATTAATTTGAATACTTTAAAATATTTAAGCTATAAAGCCCACAACACAGAGTTCTTGATGCCTGGTCTGTTTGTTTCAAGACTGCTCACTAGTCAATACAAAAATATTCCAGGACAGTTCCTCTTCCTCTCCTCCCCCCCTCCCCCCCCCCCCCCCCCATAAAGCGGAGGATTTCTGAGAAAAGGCTGGTAACTTCAGGGAAAACAAACAAACAGACCTCACTCTCCTCAGTTGTCAGACACCCATGGCATTCATCACAGCAGCTCAACTCACAATTTATGTTAGAAATCTTCTGAGTTAAACAGTTTATGAAGCATCTGAGTAATATTCTGTATCTGATTTCAGAAGGAAACAGCTGGACTGCAAAAAAATGCACATGACAAGTCATAAATGACATAACTCAAATAGTGCACGTTTATTCTGAACAGTATTTCTAAAGAGTTTGAGAAAAACAAAAACATGCTCCTGATGTACAACAAGGGCAATGATATAGATTAAAAATGGACCATCTTATTGTAAAGAATTTGCTCCCCCTGCAACTTAACTTGTAACATTGAGAATGCATCTGTAAACTGCATACAGCATACCTCTGACTAAATCTTAACTCAAGAGACCAGGGGTGGTCTTAGCCAAATTAATCAGGAAGCAGTTGCAGATTCAAAAGAAACATCCAAGTCAGCAAACACTTTACAAAACACAGACTTTGTGCATAGCAGCTGACCCTGGATTACAACATGGGGGAGAATAAAACAATTTGGGGAATCAAATTTTTACTAGACGCAGGGCACCATCAAGAATTAACAAAATATCACATAAGTTTGTTTCAATTGTAACAGTATGTCATATTTAGTTGGCAGGTTTAACCATTAGCTGCATCATGTAAACTCAGCCAGTTTCTGTATACACAAAATAAAATCTCTCCCTTCCCCCTCCCAAAAATGAGGGATACCTCTCCTGGATGATTCTTCTTCCCCTGTACCATGGTTTCCTCTAGTAGGAGTCTTTTTGTAGATAGTATCTTCATACTTCAACCGATGTGTGACAAAACCAGTTGCAGAGATTCATGAATAACTCGTATATACACAATTTACACTCTAAAGCTGTTAGTCTTGCTAGATCTTCATCCAGAACAGGAAGTGCTGGTGGGTTTTTTTTCCTCCACTGAAACTCCGAACTTTGAAAAAATTTATTTGTTCATAAGCTGCTATTTTCAAGCTAAAAGGAGGTCCTGCTGCAGCAACAAAGTAACTGAAGTTCTCTGCAGTAAGCCCATACTTCACACAATTTCAGTGTCTCTGGGTAACAGCACTAACGTACAGCATTCTCCGCCCACACTGAACACGGCTGATATACTAATAAAATACAACTGTTTGTCATTCAGAACTACTGACCTTCACTCGCCCTTATCCATGTACAGGGAACACAGCTTTCTATGAGATTTAGATTAAACCTTGTGTTCAAGATTCAACAACCGTTTTCCAGGATTAACAGCCTGGGAAAAGGAGTCTTATATTTGTGGTTACTCTCTCTTCCACCTCCTACAAAACATTTTATCAGAAGTTACAGTGAGGCAGGTTTGCTGTGGAATAGGAGCTTTAAGAATTGTTTTCAGGGATACATTCATAGAATGATGGCAGCCCAAAGCAAAAAGAGACAGAAACAAAGGTTAATCCAAGTAAGTTCAGACATCAGACTCATACTTTTAAACCTGAAGGAAAACTGTCTGTGAAACACACCGATTTGTGGAAGCCTACGACAACAGCAAATCCTAAGAGTTCATATCCCCACACCCATCTACCCAACCCAAACACTTACCATTTAATTCTAGAAGAATGAAGAGCACTTTGCTTGGCACCAGAGGCAGCTATGGTCTGAGTTACAGCTGTGCTGCACAAACATCCTCAAATACAATACTATCTCTCTCCTCCACATACTTCTCTTGGTTTGGTTTAGAGATGGCCAGGGAAACTATGTTGGCATATGACAAGCTAATTGTGCTTCGATACATCCCCTTCTAGAAAGATGCCGGAACTGCCAACATAACCAGTGCGAGCAGGTCCGAGCAGTACTAAAAATAAGCTTTTGTCAAAACTAGGCTGCCTCTGGCCAAGGAAACCATTTGCATCTTTCTAGCCAGAGTCTGCCACCAAGTGTTGCAAACACAGGTGCTCAGGCCATGCAGAAGGGCTTTTGTTGTTAGCGATCTGCCCATCCCCAAGACTCAATTAGTGCAAACCCAGCAAATAGAATAGCCGTTTTCCAGCATAGGTCGTCTCAAGATGCACTCCAACAAACACTACACACCTCTGGGAAAGAAGGAGTAATTCTGGAGCAGCTTGTATAGTCACCCCTCGAGTATCAAAGAACACATAACGTGCAATGAGGGGTGCCGTCCCTTGCCTCACCACAACTCCCATCTTGAAATCCTTGGTTCCCAAGTCACCCTCGAATGAGTGGACAGCACCTACTAACCAGATATATGCTGCAACACGCACTATAAGTTGGAGGATTTCAAAGCGGATGAATTCAAGATGCGATTTAAACTTTAAAAAACAAATAGGAAAGGAATGCAGTTCAATATCTACTTGGAGAATGGGGCAGGTTGGTGTTGTCTCAGCTCAGTGCACTTTCCCAGGTGCTTGGAGAAGAGTCCAAGCTCAAGTTGGTGTTTGTATTGGCATACATAAAATCGCTGGCAACAGTGCATAGAAAGGAGCACTGATATTCACGCAAACAAAGCATGAAAGGATGCAAAGCAGAGCTTAGTAGAGTTTACTGTAGCTTTGAGGTTACAGTACTAGGAAGAAGCCAGCCAGCCTATTTTCCAAACCCATAAAATGCTCTAATACATGCCACTTTCTCTGGTGCTCCATGAACACCCTCTCACGAGAGGAGAACTGCATTATTACCACTGAACAGGGAAAGGGGAAAAGAATCTTCAAAGGAGCAAACTGTGCAGTTCTTAACCACCTCCTCCCGAAGGAGCACATAAACACAGCAAGCCAAGCCAATCCCAAGCAAATCCAGGAGACCCCTGCGAAGCTATGTGATTAGGGTCAGATTTGTGTTTGCCTTCTCAGCTTTACTGCCTGGTCTCCTCACCCCTTGCCTCATCTCAGATTTGCCACCACAGATTTAGTAGCTGTAGCAAATTTATCTGGAGACAGGTGCTTGCCTTATGTGATCAAAGCTGGTAAGGTGGTCACCGTCACTTTTCCCATCCCAACAACACAGATAAAACTAACTCTCAATGAGCCCTACAGCATTTTACCCATTTTTAAAGCAAGGGTCTTGCCTCAGGATTCATATTTTTACAAAGTTACTCTTGCCAACACCAGATCTAGCTCTTACTCTGGCAGAATTCTGCTGGGAGTTGGGTAAATGAAAAAAAGAAAAAAAAAAGACCACTCTAAACCCTCCTCTCAGTCAGTTAAGAAGTGTAGCACCAGCTTGGGTGAGGAGTATTTAAAAAAAGCATTCAAAAAGATCAGCCCAGGCAGAGTGAAAAGGTATGGTAAAGTAGCCCGCTCTTCTCAGCAAAAGATGGAGGAAAAAGCCATACTCAAAAATATTGGGAAGAACTAAACATACTTTTTGAGGCGGGGGAATTAAGAGGAAAAGTGGGAAGTACTGAAGTAACATTCAAAGGTTGGGGGGGAGTTAAGTACCCTGTAGGTTATAAAAAACACAATAATGTAGGAGTCAAAGGACAAGATATTGCTTTTCCTTTTTTCCCCCCATTGGATTTACATTCTGCTTACTGAAGGAGATAATTCTGAAGGAAACTTGTCATCAGGATAACCTGCTCAAGCCCTCCACACCTCAAACTTAAGAGATCTGCACACCTTTTCCCACCCCAAAAAAAACCCAAAACCCCCAAACAAACAAACAAAAACAAAACAGAAAGGAGAGCTCAAAAAAAAAAACCAACCCCAAACATGATTGGACAATCCTTGGAAGAAGCATTACATTTTGTTGGAGAGAGGTCAAGGAAAAAAAAATTAAGAGGATGAAGGGGTGGAGTAAAAAAAAAAAAAAAAAAAATCAAGAGGCCTCTCTTTCCTTATTTGGCGACAAGCAAGTGCAAGAAAGTGTTCGTTGGGGTTTTGTTCAGTTGTCGGTCTTTTGCACATCTGCGTTCTGGCCAAGACAAGGGGCTTTGAGGTTTTTCTGCAGCACATGAGCATCTGCGGGCTCTATCCTCTTGTAGTAGTTTTTCTTCGTCTCAATGATCTCAAAGCCAAACTTTCTGTAGAAGTCAATTGCGGACTCATTGCTGATCTGGACATGCCTGGAACAGAAAGGAGAATAGAGACACAGGTATCAGAACCTTCTGCAGTACAGTATTCTGCCTCCACACTCAGAACAGTCAAAGACAAGATAAGAAAAGGAGCTATCTAGGTAGAGACAGGAACGATGGCGTAAGTTCAGGACTGGAAATTTTGGTCTTCCCCAATCAGTCCTGAGCTAACACAGCTCCTGGATGGCCTGTGGCTATCATTCTGAGAAGTGGCAAATGTTTCCCCTCAGTCAAGCTCTTTTAAGGAACACAAATAGCAGAGAGACTCTGAAGCATTACTAGCTCAGTAATTTCAATTTTTCTTAATCTGGAAGTGACAGCTATTTTGTGGAAATATATAACGAAGTTTCACTGTAAAGCCAATTTTAACTTCCTGTAGTGATGCTTTTTAGATGACCAAAACAGTTGTCTGAGTGATGTTCCCTACACGCTGCAACACAAAACTGACAATGGTGTTTGATACGATTTTAACTCCTTGCTCACTTCTAACTACCCCTCTCTCCTCACAAAAAGCTATGACAGCACAAAGAAGCCCTATGGACTTACAAAGTCCTTTTCCCTTGTATCTATCTCCCCCAGAGTTTTACAGATCTTGCTAGCATATTTCAAGAGTTTCAAGGCCTCCAAAACAAACAGCCATCAGTTCTTCATTCTAAGCAACTAGGACGTTTATTTGCACAAATTTTATCCAAAAAAAAAAAAGTTTGTCTCAGCAAAAGGCATTCATTAAACACTCCCAAAATTCAGTGGACACTGCACAAGCTCATGAATCACTTTGTCATGACAACTTGCGGCATAACCATAGAACCAAAGCAACTCTGAAAGCAACAGCAGAACAAAACAAAAGATCTTAGTGTTAAGCCCAATAAACACCAAATAGCTAAAAGGAAACTTCATAATAATGAAAGATTTAGCCACTGATATCAAATTGGGTGCTAAGCTGCATAATATGTTCAGATAGAAGATGCACAAGCAACAGACATAGTAATAAAATCAATGGGCCACTGAAAGAACTTTGTTATGCCCAACTTTGGGGGCTATTTATTGTCATCCCAGAAACCTACTCTGAGAAGTGGAAAGACGGACTATGAAGGATTTGTTTTTTGCATTATAAACAGCACAGAGTTCCTTCACTGTGCACACAGTGCAAAAGCAAAAAGGAAAGCCTGTGCCAACTAGCAGGCATCTGAGAGAGACTTCATTACCAGTTCTTCTGAGGCAGGAGAGCAGGAATACAAGCCAAAAGCAGTTCTACTCAAACTCCTCTTTAAAACACCTGTTCTTCTTACAGAGATGGCACAAAGTTACAACAGTAGAGGTCTTGGAAGACTTTGCATCTCCTTGGCAGGGGTGGACCAAGCTTGAGGAGAAAGTCACTCCATTTATAGTGATATCCGTGTATGAAACACTCCTCACTAAGCATCTTCCACAGTCCTGGCAAGAGTTCAGGGTGCAGTTCTGTGGCAGCATAAGTCCATCCAAGCCGTACCTGCTGTGGGACTCTTCCTACCAGTGCACCATGCTT